>NC_138051.1:68723493-68903103 GCF_964194185.1 Rhinolophus hipposideros | reverse complement strand
AAGGTCTTTTTCTGGGTTTTTAGCTTATTGTTTCATTTGGAACATATCCCCCAAACCCTTTTTCCCCATTTCCCTTGACTCTGTGTCAGTTTTTATGCATTAGATGAAATAGCCACCTCTTCAAGTCTTGAAGGAGTAGCTCCATGTAAGAGATAAATCTTATTGTTCAACCTTGCCCTAGCTCTTAGTTGTCTCTCAAAACTTTGCTATTGTCCAGCAGCCATATTTGTGCTTTGTGCTTAGTGGTTCCCTGTAGTTGAGAGTGTGCCAAGACTTGTCAGCTTCCCAAAGCAGAAGATCTCAGTCAACACTTAGGTATTGGCTGATTGAAAGCTGGGCCCTCAGGCAGAAACTTTAAAATATGCCAATATACATCTTTCAAGGGAAGATTGGAAGCTGGGCATTTTTGTCTGTTCCCCCTGCCCTGAGCCCTGGAGGGATAGCTAGTTAAGAACTCTTTCTTTGTTTGCTACCATCTTCCTGAATCTGTGTATACAAGCCCCGCGGGCCACCAGATTCTCAGGGATGTGTCCTTTTTAGAGGCATCCAGAAAAGCTGGGGCACCAGATGTGTTTGTACAAGCTCCTTTCTCTGGCCACCTAGGGTGGGGCAAAAGGAGAACACAAAGATGGCACCCACTGGCCTCCCCAGTCTCTGGAGAGGTTTGCAGCCAGCCCAGATAGGCCTATTTCATGGAAAGACTGGACATTTCAGTGTGCTGCCTGTGTGCTGTGCTTTGGGGGGGATAGCCAGTTAAGAACTGTTTCTCTGTTTGTTACAGTCCTGTAGGACCTGTGAATGTAAGTCCTGCTGGCCACCAGAGCCAGAAGACCAGGGGGTGTGCCCCCTTGGCAGCTGCAGCAAAAGCCAGGGTGCCAGACATGTGAACAAGCTCCTTTCCAAGATCTGGGGCAAGGCAGAGGGAAAATGCAAAGATGGTACCCACCAGCCTTTGCTGTCTCTGGAGAGGATTACAGTCTGTTCCTAGATGTGTGTTAAATTAGGAGGCCATAGCTTTTAAAATCTGTTGATAGGCTTCTTTCATGAAAAGGCTGGGCATTTATTTTTGCCTCTGCTATGGGCCCTGGGGGGGATAGTTACATTGAGTCTGCAGGAGCCTGTTAAGAACTCTTTCTTAGTTTTCTATAGCAATTTGGGTCTTGTGGACATGAGCCCCCTTGGTTTTCAGAGCTAGATGTTTTGGAGGCCTGGGTCTCAGGTGGAAGTCTTAAAAGTTGGGGCACCAGATGTGGAATCCAAACCCTTAGCTCCTCAGGGAGAAGCTCAGAGTTGTGTTTCCTCCAGGCTGTGTATCCCTGTGCTAGGGGTGGGGTTTATGATAAGCTTGTATCTCAGCATCTGCTGCCTGCTTCAACGTGGGCTTTTTTTGTTCATCCAAAGAGTCGCTTAAGTTGTTTCTGGATTTCTTTCAGAGGAAATTGTTTCATATGTAGCTGTAGATTTGGTGTGTCCATATGAGTAGGGGAGTTCAGGAGCTTCTTTTGTTGCCATCTTGAATGGAACTGCAAAAGCTTTCTTAACCCTCTTCCTCCCACTCTTTATTTTTTTAAAAACCTTAATCCAAGCCTTTACTTCTGTTTTGAAACTGTTCCATGTCTCATCTCTAAGAACAACCATTTCTTAATGCATCTATTTTTCCCCACTGAGCCCTTTGCCCCATGGAAATCAACTAGCTGGGATGGAGAATGGGGCCAACGCTGCTGGTTACCTGAAAAACAGCCATCCTTGCTCTTCTTTCCCCTCCTACAGTCTTAGAACCCTGATTTTGTTCTCCATTCTTGTCCTTCAGGGAAGAATGAGTCCCTCTTATATCCCCCAGGCCTAAGTCAAAATAAGTCTGAGACTTAGACCCTAAGCCACTGGTTCTATATTGAAACACATTGAAACTATCGCAGGAGCTTTAAAAATCCCACCAACCCCACAGGAGGCTCCAGGGTACCCTCAGGAGCTGTAGCTTGGCTTTCATTTCCCTTGTCAAGTGATTGTTTTTAGGTAAGCTCATGTTATGCTAAACTGGCCAATGGGTTAAGAAGATATGAGGCTGGGAAGTTTCCTGGAAGGTTTTCCACATTAAAAAAAAAGTCATGATTCAGGGATGTTCTTTTTCTGTCTCTGGAAGTTGTTTTCTTCATCTGACTCCATGTGAAGGAGCTTTGTTTAGTGATTGATCTGTGGACACAATCTCATTTAATCCTCATACTACCCTCTGAGATATTTAATGTCGTGGTGTGGAATTAACCCCTGGTCATTCACAAAAGATGAAAGCATTCACAGACTCTACAAAGGAAGTTTTTAATTAAAGTTAGGGCAGAGAGAGAATGCCCATGGCAGTGTCCAAACACGATGGCTGCCTCGGGTAGGAAGGAGAGAAACACTGGTGGGTGGGTGGGTCACCAGGGCAGAGTCCAGAGTCTGAGATGGACAGCTGCACTAACTTTAGGTTAGTTTCTTCCTCTGTAGGAAAGGGGGAGTTGGGTAGGCAGGTTTGAGAGCTGACATTCTTCCTGGGGTCTGGTCTGTTTGAGGACTCAGACTCAGCCATAGTGGCCTGGGACTTTAATGCGTCACTGGTAAAAACTGCAAGAAGTTGTAAATTGGATTTCAGTGTCCAGGCGCCTGAGGATTAAGAAATTGTTCTTTTCCAGGTTAGGATGTTGTTAATTAACAAGGTATGGGTAGCTTTGAAAAACGGAATAAACAGAGTTCTTCAGTTAATCAGTGAGGGGAGAAACAAAGAGAAAACAGGTGAATATCAGGATGGATCAAATTACAAACAAACTAAACCCAATTACAGGTGGCTAGATAGCAAGCTATGCAGTGAGTTAAACTGCAAACTAGATAAATCTAACTGTGTTATGGTTCCCTGAATTTCGCCCTTACATTTAGTAGTTTGATTTTCACTATCCCTATTTCACAGATGAGGAAACTAAAGTTCACAGATATTTCAATACTTTCTCCCCGATGATGATAGGTAGTAAAAGCAGAACCAGGATGAACCCAGCTCAGCCTGGCTCCAAAGACCATGATTTTCTCACTATTCCCAGCAGTGAGCTGATAAGCTGTCAAAAATAAATAAATAAACAAACAAATAAATAAGAAAAATTAAAGAAATAGAAATTAAATAAAAACAAGTCAGATTTGTAGCATTTGCCAATTTCCATGGTGTAAATATTCTTACCATGGCCAGTGTGAAGCTACATGAGCTCACTGAGCACCAACGTGGAAAGAGATGTGCACAATTGGTTCTTATGAGTTAGTGTGAGCTAACTCCAGCAAAACACTAGAAAATGGGTCAAGGACTCAAACCCAGCCTTTGATTCTAAGAACCGCTTTTCTCCCCAACCTCCCAAACAGAGCTGTCTGTTAATGTGTCTCCTCAGAGCACATCTTTGCACTGGAGTTCTGCCTTGTCAGGGCGGCTGCTTAGCTCTTATTCCTAGAAGGCAGTTAAGCATGATGAGGGACAAATCAGAGGGGTGAACTTCAGAGGTTTCCTAATGCCTTCAGGATGCTAATGATGCAGACAGGAGTCCCAGAGGACTATTTATCATTCTCCATGATGGTGGGCCGAGAGATCCTTTACCATTTGCTTTATCTCTTTGAGCTGCTTACAGATTCATGACTGTGCGGTACAGTGAGAGCAGCAGGGGCCCGGGCATGTGGCCAGTGGAAACATTATGGTGAGCCAACTCCGGGCCTTCCCCAGTGGACCAGGACAAGCAGCACACTTACTGCGTGCTGGCTAAGTCCATTTCAGACAGTGGCAATGATAGTCTCTCAGGGTTGGAAGGGACCTCTCTGATTATCCAGTCTGACTTCTGTCTATCATCCCGAGAGCTATAGACGGAAGATGTCCAGTGATGGTGAACTCCTTCCTTTCCAAAGAAGTTGATTCCACATTTGAGTACCTTTGTGAAAAGTTCATTTTCTATACTAAAATAAATTCTGCAAACATGTTGCATCCTGACATCATTCTGGTTCTAAACCTGGGAGCTGTAAATGACCAGACTAATCTGTCTCCTTATGGCAGGCATATTAGTCAGGATAGACTAGGTTATGCAGCAGTGACGAACAACTGCCATAATATCAGCAGCAATAAACAGTAATAAAAATGGTAACAGTTCTTGCTCATGAAAAATGTTCATCAAGTGTTGGTTGAGCATGTGGCTCATGTTAACACAGGGACACAAGCTGTCAGAGCCCAGTAATCATCTCTCAACATGACCATTCTCTGGGGGATAAAAGGAGTCTCTCAGCAGCACTGAAATGTTCTAGCTTTCAAGTATTGTACATAATTCTGCTCTTATTGGCTAGAACTATTCAAGTGGCCTTACTTATGCTTAACGGGACCACAAAGGGGCTCTTACTACATGCCCAGGAGTTAGAGAGCTAGAAATAGTTGCAGCTCAGCCTTAATGACGACCACAAAATAGCTTTACACGTATTTGAATATAGCTAGAATGTCATTCTGCTTTTTCTTCTCAGGCTAACCCCCAGCTCACCTCCTCACTTACAGTGTTACGTGCTTCTTGCTTCCTTCATCACTCATTTTACCCTCCTCTGGTCATGATAGAGCTTTGTAGCTCTCTGTGATCATGTCTAGAGTTCGGTTTTTCCAGGACAGTCTAATTATGGCTCATTTCCCTCATCGGAGGCACCGTGGTTTGAATTCTGGAGACTAAGATTGCAACTTTATTATTTTTTTGGCATCCACGCACCCTGCTGTTGTATTATATATTCACTGGACTGACTCCAAGCGCCAGGATAGTGGGGACTATGACTGTCTTGCTTGTGTAGTGTCCCCATTGTTTGGAAAAAGTTCTGATAAATCTTAATATTTGTTGGATGGATACGTATGTTGAATTTACTCTGTACCTGTGCCTAAGCTTTTACTCATGCTGTCAAGTCTTGTCACCTTCATCTTGTCCTGATATAATTAGCTTTATCAGACTCAAGTACAGTTATATTTACTTCGTAAATTTGTTCCAGCATAGAGTTGTGAAAGAATATTATTTTTGGAGTCAAAAGTGTGTATTTGACACCGAGCTCTGATTATATCATTCAACAGCACATATTTCTTAAGTACCTACAATGTGACAGGTGTCTTGGATACAATTATGAGAAAGACAAGTCCACCAGGCCACCTTACTCTTGAGTGGGTTAATTTGGGCCAAAAAAAAATACCATCTCTAGATTAGCATGTATATTTCATGTATTTTCTTTTTTACAATGGTTTTCCCAGGATACCTGGCATATAGTTTGTGCTCAATAAGTATTAATGAGTGAATGGATCGCTAAGCTCCAGTTTGTTTTTATCAGAATCTCCTGGGAGGGCATGTATAGTTTGGAAACAGAGTAGTACATTGTCCCATTGTCTCATTTTTATATTTAGTCTTTATATTGATTGTTTGAAATCTAAAATAAGATTAAAGGAAGACATGAAATGTGTCTGTTAACCTCAGGGGATGAAGGGTTACCCAAGGTTGCATAACACTATTCTAGATGATACCAATCTGTTAATCACCATACTTTGGGGACCATTGTTCACTGAATCCAACTTGGCCACAAGGAAGTGAGGCTTTGTCTTGTATGTTGCTGAAGCTCAGCTATGCAAAACCTATCACATCTCCCTGGTCAACCAGTTTACTAACCAAACAAGAAGAAAACCCAATTAGACTTTCCAGGCTTGTTTTTATGAACCCTTGCACAGTTCTAATGATCGATGCCCCTTCTGGTGCTCAGAAATTACTGCTCAGCTAGTTTTGTTCTGAAATGTTGCCTGTACTTACCTGAATACTTTATACGATCTCTTTATCTACCTTGGGCTATACAATTCATTGTAACCTTTTCATCTTGAAAATCACTTTCTTTGAGGGGAAAAGAGAAAAGCAGAGTTGAGAAATACTGCTTTCTCTTTCATTCACAAGTACTCTATTATCGGTTGCAAGAAGAGGGCTTTATCTTTTTCATGATCTTAACTTTAGAAAGCATTTTTCCTTTCTGAGTATAAACAAGCATGAGAAACATGAAAGGCAACCATGTGTGAGATAGTGCACGTGATTTTAGGACAAGTGAGTGTGAGCCTAAGGGTGATTTGGGATTGAGAGAGCATTCAGAGAGGGTGAGTGGGTGTGCTAGTGTGTGAAGGTTGCACAGAGGTGGACAACGAGGCAATCTGAATGACGGAGGCTTTATGTGTGGTGAGAGTAGTATAGGGTTGACAACTGCAGGTGGAGGCTGATCAACCATATCTCTCTGCTCTACCTTTAGTCATGAGAACTCAGGCTGGAAGAACTTGAGGGATTATCCAGATTATTTCTGACACTGTCAGGTCAAATGACTACTAGACTAGCCCTAGTTTCTAACTTGAACTCTCTCCAAAGAAGATTCCTCTCTCAACCTCTGCAACCCACTGGAATGTTCAACGCCATAATCTTCACTTTGTCTAGCCTAAATTCTTCTAGCTCTGGCCCAAACCCTGAGAAGAATGAAACCTCTGTGAGGTGAGAACTGTCCTGGTGGCATGAGAAAGGCAGCTCTGGGTGGTCTGGAAGGGCTATTGCGTGAGGACAGGGGTGCTATGGCCCAATGTTTGGTAATCCATAAGGCTTACACGGTCTCTCATTTTATTAGAAAACTTCCCAGATATCTTCATCTAGATTGAAAAGGCCCATTGGGTCTATTGTTGGCTTCAAACCCTTAGGCACGCCAGGACTCAGTGAGCTTGTTGAGCACATAGTCCTCTCTTTTCTGAACTGGTGCACAGGCATGTTGAGTGTCTGGAAAGTGCGCAGCAGCCACCGGGGTTGGGATGTGCTCTCCATGTTTATTTGGTCAGAAGTGAATTAAATGTACCTTCCAGTTAAACCTGGCAGAACAAAAAAATTCCTGAAATGCTTGAGAAAAGATCCATTTTAGGGAAAACCATGGGTATTTCTTGGCCTCTCACTTTTAGGTTGAGCAGTAGTTTCAAGCTTCTTATTGATCTGCACGTCAATCAGGTCAGGATGGACTCAGAACTTCCTAGGACAAGTTTTTAAAAGAGTCTCCTGGGCAATCACTGCAGCCAATTGTTTAGAAAAGTAAACCACCTCCAACTTGGAGCTGGCACAGCATTCCCATCAGGTAGCACTCTGTCCATTTTCTGCGAGCCATCTCACGCAAATTTCCCTTGGCTCACCGGAATAGCTGACAATAATAACTGCTAACATTGAGCATTTTCTATGTCTCAGGCATGGGATAGGTGCGTGACATAGAATATCACTGCTGATGCCTGCTGTAATAACACAAGGTGGATGGGAGTAATCTCACTCCCATTTTACAAATCAGAACATTGAAATCGGAGGGAAATCTGCCTTTTCCCAAGCACGCATGGTAAATGGCAGATTCAGTGCACAGGTCTGCATTCTACTCACCAGTGCTCTTAACCCCGTGATGTGTTGCCTCCCTGAATCATGGTGGGCAGTGTAGGCAGGGTTGTTCTCATAGGCAGTTAATGCCAGAGCACGAATACATGGGAGTAATACAATGGCGCTGTCATTTCTGAACTCTAAAAGAGCCTATAAAATAAATATGCAAATTGGGACTTTATGTCACCTTGGTGATTGGAAAACTAGCTAATATGACAGGTTATGCTCGGAAAATCCAATGGTAGAGAAGAGAGTACAGAACTGACTTGTACTGGGGAATAGTGAGGAGGGGGGCAGAGGGAAGAAAGACAACAACTGACAGGGGAGTGGAGGTGATTGTGGCTGGGGCAGCCTGGGACAGGATGAAGCTGAGGGTGGCACTCTTAGCTTTGGTTCTAATTCAACACAGGAAGGAAGGGAGAGTACAAAGCCCCATTTATAGCTGCACTCTGGCCGGCTCTGTCCAACACGCAACTCAGTTCAGAGGAACTTAAGACCACAGGGCTTGTTTCCCTTACAACTGTCTCAGGCTGTATCTGAGTCTTATCCTCAGATGACGTCAAATGAGAAGTGCCAGGACCCAGTGTGACTCTGAGCCAAGGGCAAGCACAGTGGGCTGTCTAGTCATTTTAAAGTCAGCACAGCCAGATTAAGCAATCATGATGACCAAAGCTGGAATAAAGAAGACACAAAGCTTTATGCTGTTGGCCTGTGATATGGTCAAGGCCAAATCTGTCACTGGAATAGTTTCAAGGCAATGTGCACCCAATTAAGATCAATAAATGATAAATGGGGCGTTTTTTGTTTTTTTGCTTTGCTACCAAGTTATATCAGCTCTGTAGCTGTTAACATGTGGCTGCCCAGTTAGGCTTCAGGCTATACATGTCTTCTTTCTGTGATGCCCCAGGAGCAAGCAGGGTGGGTGGGAAGGGAGTTATTGAAACATGAAGAGGCTCCTCCAGGAGGAGAGAGGAGGGAACTGGAAACCCCACTGAGACTCAAAGGTTACCCCATGGGTTCAGACTGAGTTTACAGGATCCAGTATGACCCAGGCTATTTCCTCTTCTCTAGGGAGGCCCAAGTCCCCATTGCGACACTCTGGCCTGCCCCAGTTTTCCAGGCCCTTGACATGCAAATCCTACAATCTCACTGCTGATAAATGGTTTGCAGTCAGGATGACTAATACTATAGTGTCCAGCTGGCAGTTTATCTAGTGTTCCTGCTAATCCGGGTTTTACACCCTTTTTATTGTTTTTAAAACCCCACAAAAGTGGGGGAAAATAGAATTGGCCTTAATAGAAGAAGCTTACCAAATCGGGCTATAAAAATAGCAACTCTGGAGTTAAAAGTGCTCGGTCCAAATCCTGACCCTACTGCTTTAGTTGTGTGACTTTGGACAAGTTGCTTAATTTTGCTGTACCTCAGTTTCCCCATCTGTACAGTAAAGATGAGAGTATCTACCTTCTGGGGTATTGAATGAGTAAATACATTTAAAGTGTTTGGAACAGATAATAAACATGCACTAAATGCTAGCCATTATTATTAAGGGAAAACATCTTCTGAAGTCAAAAGCTGATCAACATTTCAAAGCAAATGCTTTGTAGTTATTCTCCTTTCAAATACTTAAAGCCGGATGTTGAGTTCAGCATGAAATAACGTGGGAGGGTAGGAATGAATGGCTGTGGGGATAAGGACTAGCTGGGGCCCCTGGGTGGGGGGGTTGTGGGTGGGGGAGAGGATGGAGGACAGAAGGGTGATAAAGCCTGAGGATCTATAAATATCCTTATCCTAGAGGCAAAGGTGGTCCTGCAGAGGGAGGGGGGGCTCAGTGTGACCTCGTCTTGACCTCGTGCTGCTAGCTAAGCTCAGGGCACCCTGCAGTCCCAGCAGCAGACTTGGCACCTGCTGATTGAATGGCTTTTGGCCAGTCTGCCCCAGAAAGTGCAGGCGAGAGGCTGGCCTTGTGATCCTCAGAAGGGATGCAAGGTTTAGAACAATTGATGAAAAATGTGAAGCTGCACTCTAACCATAGAGTTAGAGACTCTGTTTTGGTAAATATCCTGTACCTCCCCATCTCCTCACATGTAAAAGAGGAACCAGAAAGAAGCACTGGAAATCCTATCAGAGCAAAACCATTGGCTGTCAATAATCTGACAGGTCTGGAATTTCCTAAAAGAATGGACTTAACCCCTCACAACTAGTCAGCCTAGGAGTTAAACCCACCTACTCACAAGCAAAAAGCAATTAAAGTTCTTCTTGAACAGGACAATATACACAACACAAGAGTCACCTTTGGAGCACACGCAGAGGAGAAGAACGAAGTAGTGCAAGTCAAATTTAAAGGACACATACTACATAAGATAACCCAGCAAGAACTAAGAACTCTAAGGATCTACCTAATATATCAAAGCAAACACAGAGAGTCAGTCAGAATGGGGAGACAAAGAAACATGTCCCAAATAAAAGAACAGAAGAAACCTCCACAACTGGAACCAAATGAAGCAGAGGTAACCAACCTATCAGAGACAGAGTTCAGAACACTGGTGATAAGAATGTTTAAGGAGCTTAGAGAAGACATAAAGAAGGATGTAGAAATCATAAAGAACAACCAATTAGAACTAAAGAAGGAGGTAGAAATCAATAACGAACAACCAGTTTGAACTAAAGAACACAGTTACCGAAATTAAGAACTCACTTGAAGGAATTACTAGCAGGTTAGGTGAAGCAGAGGATTGAATCAGCGACTTAGAAGACAAGTTAGCAGAGATCACCCAAACAGAACAACAGAAAGAAAAAAGAATAAAAAACAATGAAGATGGTTTAAGAGACCTCTGGGATAACATCAAGCGCAACAACATGTGCATCATAGGAATACCAGAAGGTGAAGAGAGGAAGCAAGGGATTGAGAACATATTTGAAGTAATAATGTCCGAAAACTTCCCTAACCTGATGAAGGAAACCAACATACAAGCCCAGGAAGCGCAGAGAGTTCCAACCAGGATAAACCCAAACAGGTCCACAACAAGACACATTATAGTTAAAATGGCAAAGCTTAAAGACAAAGAGAGAATCCTAAAAGCAGCAAGAGAAAGACAGAGGGTTACATACAAGGGAACTCCCATAAGACTATCAAATGACTTTTCTACAGAAACATTGAAGGCCAGGAGGGAGTGGCAGGAGATACTCAAAGTGATGGATCACAATGGCCTACAACCTAGATTGCTTTATCCAGCAAGGCTATCATTTAAAGTTGATGGAGAGATAAAGAGCTTCCCAGAAAAAAATAAACTGAAGGAATTTATTAGCACCAAGCCAGCATTGCAAGAAATACTAAAAGGACTTCTGTAAATAGAAGAAAGATGAACAATCTACTACAAATTTTAAAAATGGCACTAACTATGTACCTATCACTTTAAATGTAAATGGATTAAATGCTCCAAACAAGAGACATAGGGTGGCTGAGTGGATAAGGAAGCAAGACCCTTGTATATGCTGTCTACAAGAGACTCACCTTAGATCAAAAGACACACATAGGCTGAAAGGGAAGGGTTGGACTAAGATATTTCATGCAAATGGAAGCGAGAAAAAAGCTGGAGTAGCAATACTTATATATGACAAAATAGACTTTAAAATGAAGAACATATTAAAAGATAAAGATGGGCATTATATAATAATAAAGGGATCAATCCTACAAGAGGAGATAACCCTAGTAGACATCTATGCACCCAACATAGGAGCACCTAAATATATAAAACAGGTATTGACTGACATAAACACAGAGATCAACAGTAACACTATCATAGTAACTATCATAACAGTAACACTATCATAGTAGGGGACTTCAACACACCTCTGACAACAAGGGACAGGTCTTCCCGACAGATAATCAATATGGAAACAACAGCCTTAAATGATACATTGGACCACTTGGATTTAATCGATATTTTCAGAGCATTTCACCCCAATGCTGCAGAATACACGTTTTTCTCAAGCGCACATGGAACATTTTCCAAGATAGACCATATGTTAGGCCACAAAACAAGTCTTGATAAATTTAAGAAAATTGAAGTCATACCAACTATCTTCTCTGATGACAGTGCTATGAAATTAAAAATGAACTACAGGAAAAAATCTGGAAGACATAACAATTCATGGAGGCTGAACAACTTATTACTAAATAATGAATGGGTCAAGCAGGAGATCAAGGAATAAATCAAAAGATAGCTCGAGACAAGCAAAAGTGAAAACCACGACGACCCAAAATCTATGGGATGCTGCGAAAGCAGTCCTAAGAGGGAAATTCATAGCATTGCAGGCCTACCTAAAGAAACAAGAAACATCACTAATCAACAGTTTACCTTCACACGTAAGGGATCTAGAAAAAGAACAGCAAAATAAGCCCAAAGGGAGCACAAGGAAGGAGATAATAAAGATCAGAGCAGAAATAAATGAAATAGAAACCAGAAAAACAATACAAAAGATCAATGAATCCAAGAGTTGGTTCTTAGAAAAGATAAACAAAATTGACAAACTCTAGCCAGACTCATTTAAAAAAGGAGAGAGAGGACCCAAATTAATAAAATCAGAAATGAAAGAGAAGTGACAACAGACACCACAGAAATACAAAAAATTTTAAGAAACTACTATGAGCAACTATATGCCAACAAATTTGACAATCTGAAAAAACTGGACAATTTTCTAGAGGTGTACAACCTTCCAAGCCTAACTCAAGAAGAAACAGAGAACCTGAATAGACTGATTACCATCAGGGAAATTGAATCAGTAATCAACAATCTCCCAACAAACAAAAGCCCCGGATCAGATGGCTTTACAGGTGAATTTTTCAAAACGTTCAAAAAAGAATTATCACCTATTCTCCTCAAGCTCTTCCAAAAAATCCAGAAGGAGGGCAAACTCCCAAACACTTTTTACGAAGCCACTATCACCCTGATCCCAAAATCAGACAAAGACACCACAAAAAAAGAAAACTAGGGGCCGATATCTCTAATGAACATAGATGCAAAAATCCTCAACAAAATATTAGCGAACAGAATTCAGCAATACATTAAAAAGATCATTCACCATGATCAAGTGGGAGTCATCCCTGGTATGCAAGGGTGGTTCAACATCCGCAAATCAATTAATGTGATACACCACATTAACAAAATGAAAAATAAAAACCACATGATTATATCAATAGATGTAGAAAAAGCATTTGATAAAATCTAGCAGCCATTTATTATAAAAACCCTTAAGAAAGTGGGAATAGAGGGATCATATCTCAACATAATAAAGGCCATATATGACAAACCCACAGCTAACATTATACTCACTGGGGAAAAACTAAAATCATTCCCAAGATCAGGAACAAGGCAAGGTTGCCCACTTTTTCCACTTCTATTCAACATAGTGCTGGAAGTTCTAGCCACAGCAATCAGACAAGAAAAAGAAATAAAAGGCATCCAAATTGATAAGGAGGAAGTAAAATTGTCATTATATGCAGAGGACATAATACTATATATAGAGAACCCTAAAGACTCCACCAAGAAACTATTAGAGCTGATAGATGAATTTAGTAAAGTAGCAGGATACAAAATTAATATTCAGAAATCAGTTGCACTTGTATATACCAATGATAAAATATCAGAAGGAGAAATTAAGCAAACAATTCCATTTACAATTGCTCCAAAGACTATAAAATACCTGGAATAAATTTAACCAAAGTAAAAGATCTGTACTCAGAAAATTATAAGACACTGAAGAAAGAAATGAAAGGAGACATAAATAGATGGAAACACATTCCATGTTCATGGATAGGAAGAATTAATATAGTTAAAATGTCCATACTGCCTAAGGCAATATACATATTCAACGCAATTCCTATCAAACTACCTACGGAGTTTTCCACAGAAATAAAACATATAATCCTAAAATTTATATGGGACCATAAAAGACCCCGAATAGCCTCAGCAATCTTGAGAAATAAGAACAAAGTGGGAGGTATAACGATACCTGACTTCAAACTATACTACAAGGCTACACTAATCAAAACAGCATGGTACTGGCATAAAAATAGACACATAGATCAATGGAACAGAATAGAGAGTCCAGAAATAAATCCATGCTTATATGGCCATTTAATCTACGACAATGGGAGCAAGAATGTACGATGGGGTAAAGACAGTCTGTTCAATAAATGGTGCTGGGAAACCTGGACAGACACATGCAAGAAAATGAAGCTGGACCACCTCCTTACACCATATACAAAAATAAATTCAAAATGGCTTAAAGACTTAAATGTAAGATCTGAAACCATAAAATATCTAGAAGAAAATATAGGAAGAAACTTCACAGACATTACCCGGAGTAAGATTTTTACTGATATATCCCCTCGTGTGAGGGAAGTAAGAGAAAAAATAAACATGTGGGATTACATCAAACTAAAAAGTTTTTTCACAGCAAAGGAAACCATCAATAAAACAAAAATGAATCCTACTGAATGGGAAAATATATTTGCCAATGACATATCTGATAAGGGGTTAATATCACAAATCTATAAAAAACTCACTCAACTCAACTCCAAAAAACCAAACAACCCAATTAAAAAATGGGCAGAGGACATGAAGAGACATTTTTCTAAAAAGGACATACAGATGGCAAACAGACATATGAAGAAATGCTCAACCTCACTAACCATCAGAGAAATGCAAATAAAAACCACAATGAGATACCACCTCACCCCAGTCAAAATGGCTATCATCAATAAATCAAGAAACAACAAGTGCTGGCACGGATGTGGAGAAAAGGGAACGCTTGTGCACTGTTGGTGGGATTGCAGATTGGTGCAGCCTCTATAGAAAACAGTGTGGAGGTATCTCAGAAATCTGAAAATGGAACTACCCTATGATCCAGTAATTCCACTCCTAGGCATCTATCTAGAGAAATCCAAAACTCCAATTCAAAAATCTGTATGCACTCCTACGTTTATTGCAGCACTATACACAACAGCCAAGACATGGAAACAACCAAAATGCCCATCGGTAGATGACTGGATTAAGAAACTGTGGTACATTTATACAATGGAGTATTACGCAGCCATAAAGAAAAAAGAAATCTTACCATTTGCAACAACATGGATGGATCTAGAGAACATTATGTTAAGCGAAATAAGTCAGAAAGAGAAAGACAAATACCATATGATCTCACTTATATGCAGAATCTAAAGAAAAGTATAAGTGAATGAACTAATCAGAAACAGTTCTGGGGACAAAGAGGAAAAACTGAGGGTTGTTAGATGGGCGGGGAGGTGGGGATAAGGGGAAAGGTGAGGGGATTAGAAAACAGTCGGTAACCACAAAATGGCCTCAGGGTTTTTGAAAAATAATTTGGGGAACGTAATCAATAATGTTGTAAAGATTTTGTAGGGTATCTGATGGACATGTGTCCCATTTGGGAGACCACCTCAGGGAAGATGTAGATGCCTGATCAATGTACTGTACACCTGAAGCTGAACAATAATGAATGCCAACTATAATTTTATACATATAATGTGATGGCTCAGTGCGATGTCGGAGGGATAGCGAATGGGGGGATGGAGAGAGGGGGGTCCACAGTGTGAGGGATACAAATGATGAACATCTAAGTATTACCTTGTCTTGTGCACCTGAAACTAATAAAAAAAAAAAAAAAAAGGAAAAAAAAAAAAAAGAAATAATGGACTTAACCCAAACTGGGGGACCCAGGTAGCAGGCTTGAGAATAGATTGTGAAGAGGGAAGCTGCCGAGTGATTACACAGACCCGTCAAAGAACAATGTGGATCCTTTGCAAGACTGTGATAATGGATTTAAGCAAACACAGGAGGCATGCTTTTTTCTTCATGGGTCTTTACCAGTGTGGGATAAACCATATCAAGTAGCTACCATGTTTCCCCGAAAATAGGACCTAGCTGAACCATCAGCTCTAGTGCATCTTTTGGAGCAAAAATTAAAATAAGATCCGGTCTTATTATTATGTTATATAAAACTCGGTCTTATATTCAAATAAGACCAGGTCATATATTAAATTTTGCTCCAAAAGACACATTAGAGCTGATGGTCCAGCCAGGTCTTATTTTCGGGGAAACACAGTAATCAGCCTCACAGAGCAGAAGACCCTGAACTGCAATTAGTTAGCTATGAAGGCCAAAAGATCTACAGTCAGAATGATCCCTCCCTTTCTATAGAAGTTTGTTGGATTAGAACTTCAGACTGGATTCATACCTTACCAAGTCTGCAACCTTGCGGCAACCAATAACAACTTTTCTGAGCCTCTCTTTTCTTCTCATTTGTAAAATGTGCCATGGTATTCCCCTCTGGAAATAGTGGTAGAATTACCTGTCTTACCTCCTAGGGATATTATGAAGATCTAGTAAAATTACGTAAGTGAGAGCGCCTATTAAAGTCTAAGTGCTAAATAAATGTAGGAGGGGGGCTCCTAGGTATTCTAGTCAGTCATTCAAGTCTTTTTTCCCTTGGAATGCAAAAAGGAACCTCCAGCAGAGACTGTTACTACTAGCCAGACACCCCTGCTGCTCTGTAATTCCCCATCCCTTTTGTAGTTAGAGGGAGGTCATATTCTGGCCAATCAAATGTGAGTGAGTTGATGTGTGTCCCTCCTCAGAGAAGTAGTTAGGCAGTGAGCACCTCCTCCATCTCTTTTCTTTGCTGTGGCAACCTTGGAAGCTATGTTTTCCAGGTGGCATAGCTACAAGATGGAAGAGGGCCACTGAACTTGCATTATACTTTATGTGAATGAGGAATGAACATTCTGTCTACCACTGAAAGTTTGAGCATTAGTCTGCTGTAGCAATGATTACCAGTCCTTACCCTGATTCAGAACGTAAGTTTTGGTCAGTAGGAGAGGCCATACTCATTTAAGGGATATACAGACAGTTATGCCAAACTTTCCTCTCAAGAGTTCTATCCATTTTACTTAAAGCTATGATTTGAATAGGGTATCTACTCTGCAAAGGGGATGGAACAAATCCTTCCAGACAAAAAAATTTCCTTTTGCTACAAAATGCATTTATTTCCAGCCAGATAAAATTGTCCAACTGCATATATGGGTACATATTATAAGGTCCTTCTTTGATAAATGACCCGTGTACAAGAGCGATTTCTAATTATTAAAATGCATACCAAACACACATCTTCATCTCTTAAAATATAATTTAAATAAACTGCTAATGTATAAGCCATAAGTTCGGTCATTGACGTGAGTGGCGTGCGATTCTTCACAGAGGAGTGCAGGGCAATACTGACACATTGCCCCAGGATAGGATTCCAAGAGAGAGCAGGCAGCAAGCACCTCTAGCTCACCTGATTGTGTGGACAGTTGCTGTTGGGGCAGTGAGCCTTCTGTGAAAAAAGAGTTAAGTGCCGACAAAGAAGTATGACATATGCAATGTGGAGAGGCATTTCACAGAATGCAAACACCATTCAGGTAAATTAATGGACTGTAGAATGAAAGCTTGGTGAATGCAAATCTATTTATACTACTAGGTACTGTGGCACCGTCTTACAAGGCATTCAATAAATATCTATTAAGGTAAGGATAAGAAAATAAGCTGGAATGTTGTCTTGGTGCTCCATATCTGTTTTCAAGATTGGGCTTTAAGTTATGAATTTTTTGCATACCATTTTTTGTTTCTTCAGAAACAAAATTTGGAAAGCGGTCCATTTTCTATTTGGAAAGTGGTCCATTTCCTTATCTTTAGATTTTTCACTAACATTTAGAGACTTCTTACAAACTGCCAGTATTAGGGGCTCATTGGCTTAAAGAGAGGTTCATACAAAGTCTTGATTTGACCCTTGAAGTAGAAAGCCTGTTTGGCTCAGAATGTCTAGGATCTAGTTTATTCTTCACACCTTCTCTTGTTTTGGCTCCTGTTAATATCCCAAGCTCAAAATAGCCGCAGAAACTCAAAGGTTGAACAGTATATTTCTTCATGAAATCTCCTGTCAGTATCGACTACTTCCAGTGCCATGGCTCCCTCAGGACTTGAAATAGTTGATCTCTTGAAGTTCTCTCCTTCAGAGTTCTCCACCTGTTGCTTGATGGTAACATTCTTGTTCTAAGGCTGATGCTGGGGAGCTTCCCACAAAGGAAATTCGTGGAAAATCTGTAGCCCCTTGTGATTCTCATATTGTCTTGTTCCCCATAAGGCTAAGGTTGCAATTCTGGAGACACAAAGGAAAAGTTTCTAAACTCATCCTGGTTAATCATAGGAAGATGTCCCTCATCAATTGGAGTTAAAACGGGCTCTTCTTTTATGAAGTCAGGGTCAAAATTGCTGACATCTTCTCGGGATTTCTGTCAAAAAGGAAACAAGGGTCAGATTTTATGCACCTGAGAAGAATTCATCTTCCATGGGACTTAGTTCATCCCAACGAGTTCAGAGAACTTCTCTGCTACTCACGCAGCTGCATTATTTACAGTTATAACAATTATGATTAAACAGCATTTTACAGTAATTCTACTGCATTGTGTATTATTATGGCATTTGGTAACCACCAATTCACTAACCCCATGAAAATATTGCTGAACAAGGCCAGTCTTAGGCTGGGAGGCTAAGGAATTAATTTGATCACCTGAACCAGTCAACTCACTCACATTTTAGTCTGCATTTCACCAAGGTGCTACTTCTCAGCAGGCCTTATTGAGAGGCACACAAGCTCGTATTTGTCAACAGAGGTTGAATAAATTCACACTTGCCCACCTATTGTTTGTACACAGGTCTATGTGATTGAAGTTGTTTTCTCTTGAAAGATTTCTTGGAAATGCTGAGTTTAGGGAACAGCTGCCTCTCATTTTACTCACCGGGCAGATTCCTTGTGCCCAGATGGCAAAGCCTTCTCTTAACCCAAAGGAGCTGGTGGGGGGATACCCATTAAAGGCAGCGGCTTCATCTCTGGGTGCCTGATATCCAACCTAGCAGGCTCTTACAGATTAAGCTAGTTGTGTGTTTGGAACTGTTGGTATTTGACATCTTTATCAACTACTGCTGAAAAGATCATTTCTATTATACTACTGTTAGACCTCTCACGTCTCTCACCTGAGTCAATGATACTCTCTCTCTGCCTTTGGAGCACCCCTTGTCCCCCTAACTCTTGATCTGCTAGCCCAGCATCTCTACCTTCCCACTGTGGATCTCTTGACCTACAGATAAGAAAGAGCTTACCTCTCAGACTAAGAGCTGGACCACCCTCAGGAAGGCCACCCCACTCAGCTGTGTAGCTTGGGGAGGCAACCCTGGTGCTCCCAGTATTTCTTCAGTCAAAAGGGACATGGCCTGTTCTGGCCTGAACTCTGTGCTGGAGTAGCTGTTACAGACCCAGGCTCTCCACACCAAGGAGCCAGACTTACTGAAGTGAGTAGCATTTCACACTCCTTGTACTTCCTTGGGGACTTGGGACAGGTACCCTGACAAGGAGCATAAGGAAACTAGTTTAGGAATGACAAATTTCTCAGTTAGTCAAACTCTTTTGGAGAAACCTATAAAGTTTCAGGCTTCCTAGACCTGGGCACATGGAAAGGTGTTGCCTCAGAAGCAAGGAGCCCAGCCTCCTCCGGGGTGAGGTGGCTCTGACAACAATCAGGCTTAATTCCTAGTTTGGTTATTCCATCGGGAATCATATAGTTACTCAGCGGACTTTGATAGAACACTATGACATTTAAAAAAAAAAAAAGAAACTCTATGAGTGTGACGATCTTGGACACTTACGATTCTGGGTCTGAAAGGCGGTTCTAGTTGGCGATGGTTCAGCTGCGCCCAGTCTATTTCCTTAAAGAAAGGATGTCTCAAGATGGCATGCTCACCACCCTGAGTCAGGCTGCCCAAGCGCATGGTGGGGTTCTTGGTCATGAACTGAGACAGAGGGGGAGAAAGGGAGTCAATCATTCAACCATATATAACAAGTATGTCACAAGATGATTGGCATCAGCTCGGGTAGAGGAGACTGTGTGAGGCTTTCTGGCTGATCTTGCTCAACTCGCTGAATTTTCCATCACGGGCAGCACAGCCGACATGAATCATCCCTGAAAGGCGCAATTACTCGTGTGTATTTATGGCCTGCACCACTTCCATTTCAGACGTGGCCACTGAAATAAAGCTGAAGGGTCCAGTTTTCTTTTCTGTAAATACCATGTATTTTTCTTTCCTCTTTGAAGAAAAGAAACTCTATAAAATAGTGTGCTTTTCTCCAATTCTGCCGTTGTAGACAGCCCACATCTTATGAATGGGGCTACTTTTCGGAACAGCTGTGCCATTTTTCTGAGAAACCTGACTAGCTGGCCAGGATTCCTGCTCTCTGACAAAACCACAGAGAGAAGAGTGAGAGTCATTATTTTGAAGATCTATGTGAAGAAGCCGCGAGGATGAAAAACTTAAAGTTCTGTGTTCTGGCTCTAGGATAAACAAAGTCGGCCACTTTTCTTTATGCAACAAAGCCATCACAGTTTTAAGTGAAAAGTTTTTTTCTTCAGGATGCCCCCTTCTCCCCTGCCCTTCCATTTTGAAGTGTTTAATGGCTGAGAATGTTGCTACATAGGCCAAAAACTTAAATAAGCATTGCCATACATTCCAGCAACGTGTGTGTGTAAATCTTCTGTATTTATATCAATTGGGAAAGTTCCTTGGGGCTGAGCTCTTATCAAGATGTTTTGGGCTAAATCTACTTTCACAAAATGGCCAATAAAGGTGTTCTGATCACGTCCTGACCAGGACTAGTACGGGATAATTCACTTTTCATGGCCGGAATGTGATTTTCGATTTCAAAGACACTTAAGCTAATTTAATTTCCAAGTTTTCAAAGAAAATTGCCTTGGATAATCAGTTTTGTTTTTGTTTTTAAATTTAAATCAAGTTATCTTTAAACAAATTTATGACAACTTATGACAGCATCTGAGCACCCCTTTCCAAGTTTGATTTATGACACAAAGGATAAAGGTAATGCTGTGTTCATAGAAATGGCTTTGGAGTGGAATGTCCAATTTTGGAGTAAATAAAGACGAAATCTTGTGGAAGGTGCAGACATAAAATGGTAGCGTTAGAGGTGGCCATCCCAGCATGGCAGGTGTGCAAAGCTGCAAAGCCTCTCGTGTTGCTTCAGATCAAAATTATCATGGGGAAGGAGAAGGCTGTGCAAGTCCCTACGCAAATCTGACAGGATGGACCTCATAAAATGCTAAGAAAGCTTCAAACGGGAGACAACAAAAAACGAAGACACTGATGGGGTTTAATGGCTTCTCCTCTTTCCTAGTGACAAGGAATGTAAGACCACAAGTGGTGCTGGATTGGAAGTGGAACCTGAAAGTAAAAGGAGCTTTCAGAGCTCCACAGGTCCAATCAGAGCAGGTATCACTCCAGCCACATACAGAGGTCAACGTAGATTTAGGAAATACATATCTCATAAATAACTCAGTCTTGTAAGAGCTAGGAGTTCATGCTTCCTGGACTCTCCATGGATAAGCCTGTGCAACTTAGAAAGGAAGGGGAAATACATACACAAAAGAAATGAGTAGATTCTCTCCTTAGGAAAGTCAATGGGATGCAATCCCTGATGGCACAGCTGTGTCTATTCTAAGAGCCAATTAAAAAAAACAACTCTGCTGCAAAAAACTCAGGATACAAGAATGGTAGAATACACCCAGGTGGCTTGTGGGAAATTCTCAGGCCTGCCAATGATGCTAGCAGAGGATAGCTTGTGAATATGTGGGTACAATTTGTTCTTCTGGACAAGAGAAACAGTGCATGCCTCTTAGTGCCAGGGTGGCAGAAGTGCCGGTGTCCGAGAGACTTTGCCCATTCTTCCCTGCCCTGGCACTGAAGCCAAGCTTCCAAGGGGCACTGTGGAAAGGCATTGCCTGAGAAAAAGTAGACCAAACCATGGCTGTTCCTCCTCTAAGAACTGCATCCCTGAAAATGCAGAGTAACCCTTTCACTAGATTGATACTTTCTGTTAGGGTTCTGATAAAGCCTTTTGAATAACAAAACACTTTTTGTTTTGACTTTTAATATTGTGAGCCCTTTAGATACAGCCGTTCTCCACTTAAAGTTTAATTCAGTTCAATTTACAAAGGTTTACAGGTGTCTGCTGTATGCACGGCAGTGCACTAGGCCTTGTGTAGAGACAGAGATGCCAAGGACAGCATCTCCCCAGGAAGGAGCTGATCAAGAGAAGGGAAAAAAGGCAAGCAAACTTTATCTGTAACACACAACTGGATGAAATGAGACGGACATAGGAAAGTTGTGTGGGAACTTCAATGAGGGACTGGGCAAAGAGCATTGGGGGCCGGTGGTGAGAAAGCAATGGCCTCATGGAAGAGATGGCATTGGACAAGAGATGAGGCAGGTGAATAGAATGAACATAGGCATGAAGGAGGAAGACAGACATGTCTAACAGATGCACAAAGGCACAGATACGGGTGAGCGCCTGGGATGTTGGTGGAGGAGCATGTAGCGTGGGGCAGCTGGCAGGCAGGGATGGTTGAGGAACTGCTGGGGGCCAGTCAGTAGGATCCATCAAAAGTGTATGAAGAGGTGAGAGACGAGGGCTGCCCTGTGATTTAGGAGATGACTCTTGTATGTGATGAATAAATCCCAAACGGAGAGGTCAGAGATTGGTGGTGGGTGAACAATACGGAGGCTGAGATAGAAGCTGAGGAGACATGCCATGTTCAGAAATTGGAAGAGTTCCTGGTTAGTGGGAAGGAAAACTTGAGAGCAAGTCCTGTAGAGCTTGTGGAAGAAGACCCAACACAATCCACACAGCCGGGAGCTGGGTGAAGGGATAAAGATGGAGTACAGGGTCACAAGGGCCGTCAGTCTGCGCTGGCTGGCTGACAGAGCGGTGGTGTTGGGTAATGGAAATCGGTCACAAAAAAGGTGTAACAGATTACTGTGGGGAGTATTAATATTAGTATTAATAGAAGTAGTAGCAGCAGTCATAGTATTTTTGTCAGGGGAATGAAACAAAAACACTAACATTTCTTGAGACCTGTGCAGATCTGGGAGGTTGACGAGCTCAGCCTTTCATGTGAGGTGCACAGATATCCACATGGAGATTACCAGTCCTGTAAACCTGGGGTGCAGGCCCGGGTTAGAGATCTATCTCTGAGACGTCAACATTTGGTAAAAGAGCAAGAGCTACAAGTGGGAGGGCAGGCAAGATTGTGGAGAGGGAGAGAGAGTATAAAACTGAGACCAGCCCCAGGCCTCAGACATTTTATTTGGCCTATATAGTGTGTTTTAAAAATTTTAACTATTTGCCAAACATTTAAAAACTAGGAAATGTGTCATCACATAAAAGTCAAGTTTTCCAATTTCTCTTGGAAAATGGGATATTCTGCAACATTAGACCTGCATTTCTTTTTGGAAAAAAAAAAAAAAAAAAGGCCTGGAGTTGAGCAGTGGCTCCCTGTTTAGATGGGGCATATGAGCCCTGGTCAGCCACAGGCCCCACCACCCCCTATTGCCTCACACCTGGCTGGCTTCACTCACTGACTCTGCGTGGCTCCTGAGCCCTGGCACAGAATGAGAGGATATCCAGGGTGGCAGCAGGAGGGGCTCATGAAGAAGCCAGAGGAGAATGAATACCACGAAACAGAAACCAGGACAGGGACCATTCTGAGGAGGAGGGATAGTCCTCCTAGGACTATCCCCCTCCAAAGATGCAGGAATGAGGAATTCAGGGAATATTTCACATTAGTCCCAGGCCTGAACTCTTTCATAGCACACACTGGTGGAGGTGTGTAAGGCTGGGGGCAGGAGGGGCTGCTGCCTCAGGCCAGGCACAGGACTCTCCCGACATACAACACACGGTGCTCCTGCTGTTGTGAAGGGTAACGGCATAATCCCTTTGCAGAAAACTTCCTCTATTTGCTTATGTCCCTAATGGAACCCACATGCAAACAAGTTAACAACAGTGTTGTTTGAGCAATCATTTGTCCACGTTTAAGGTCACTCTTAAAATTTGCCTCACCTCAACTGACCTTCTTCCTGATTGCAGTCCAAATGAGAAAGTCAGCCAGGGAAGAAAATCAAGTTACTTCATGAAAGATTCTGGACACATTTACTAAAGGAGGCAGAATGTTTTCTAGGGTCAATAAAAGAACTTTATAAGCTACAACGAGTGAGGAGGCTAGGGTGGAAAACCCGATTCCAGCCCAAATGTAAGTCTCAAGCTGACTGGAAAGCAGGGGAAAGAGAGGGATTAAAAATGTATGGACTCGTTTTGCATTCTCCTTCCTTCTGTGGCCCTCGTCAAAATGGAATTTAACTAGGGGACACTGAAGGAATCAGAGGCACACCAGCCCTGAGTATGAGGAACTTCACAATTCTTTTAAGGCTATGGAGAAGGTATGACCACAGCGGAAAGCGGTCAGCCATGTGTCCTCCTGAAGGAAGTTCTACAGTGACATGTAAGAGATTTAGGCCAGGTTTATATAAGAATGTCCTGCATGAAAATACATGTAAAAAATATAAGAGCTCCTTTGATACGGAGGACAGAGGTTGACTGGTTAGGCTCTGCAGTTTCACTGGTAAACCTGCAGTTTACCAGGTTCTACTGCTGATGAGTTGTGTGACCTTGTACAAATTTCTTAACTTCTCTGGGCCTCGGATTCCCCAACTATAAAATGGAGACCTTTTCTGTACTTTGTAAGGTTGCTATGACAAGTAAACGAGCTGATCAATGTACAATGCCCGTCACTAAAGAAGCCCTCTTCTTGTCAGCAAACGTCTTGTTAAACTACTTGTAGATTCATCCTGTTCTACCTAAATGCAGGAGCATGGACTGGAAGCCGTGACTCTGGTTCTCCCTGCTCCTCCACTTTGTAGCCAGGAAAGATAGAGCAAGCTCCGTTTCTGCTTTCAGAGTCCCAAGATCCAACAGTGGGGTGGAAGTGATAGTCTCTGGAAAACAATTTTTCTGACAGCAGAGATTTCTAAAGATAGTCTTAAAATAAGACAACTAATACTTAGGTTTTAATGTGCAGTTGTATCTGCTTTAACAGTAGAAGAGAGACACTGAATGCAGGACGAAGGGTGCAATGGAGAACTTTCTTTGTACAATAAATCTAGTGTCGGGTACAGCACGCGCATGTTTTGTAGGTTCTGTTACACAGGCTTTGGTTTTGAGTTGTTGGATGTTCCACAACAGAGTTTCAACTAACCTTGTATAATAATGTGTCTTGAGATACAGGATCCAAATGTACTTTGAAACTCATTAAAATGTAGGCAATGGCTAAAAGGATTTTTTTCCTTTTTCATAATCTGTCTGATTTCAGAGAAAGAAGATTAGTTATATAAATAGAGCAATTAGTCTAATAAGATTTTCTTCCAAAAGGGAGAACACACTGTATTTTCTACCTAATAGTTGGATTTGGCGGTTGGGCCAACAAAATGACCTTCTCCTTTCATTCAATCTCAGATGAAAGAGCAGAGAGAGTTAGCAGTTAATGCTGGCAAGCCAGGAAGGAAGGAAACTGTGCCAAAGGACATTCCCATCAATATTCCAGAGAGATGCTCTGAAATGGGAAGAAGGCATTGTATGGCTCTACAGGGAGTCCTGGGGAAAAAGGGCACAGGACACAGGATACAGTATGCTTTATGGCCATGACGGCCAACCTCAACATGGGCGTACCACATGGGGCTGACACAATGCATGCTTGTGTGTGCATGTTGCAGCCACCTATGTCTGTCTTTTGCTACTGTCACAGATAATCTGACCTAGTTAAGAAGGCCACTCACCAACCTTCTCCTTTCACACGCCTTTATGCCAGCTGTGGTGATGAGGCACAGACCCAGAATGACCTGTGCCAGCAGCACCATCCAGCCCAGAGTAGTGGTAAGAGGGACAGGGTGGGCATGTGAGTTAACTGATGAGGCACCATCAGGGCTTTGACATGGCATTGACAAGTCACTTTTCCATAGGAGAAGGCAGAGACAGATATTTAAACCTAAAATGAGGCTGACGACAGCCCACTTGGGGGTGGGACAGGGCTTGGGAGTGGCGGGAGGGTGAAAATACATAACATACTTTTTTAATAGCTCTGAGGAAACAAACTGTAATCTTCCCAAGTACAGGTTATACAGAAAGGTGTTGCTAGGGAATATTGAAGGAGCCAAGAGAAGGAGAGTTGGAATAGATTACACTGCCATTTTCACTACACACGGGATCCAAGTCCAGACTGGTTTGGGCAGGGGGTGGCTTTACAAGTGGGAAAAGAATGGTACAGTTTTTATTGATTTTTTAAAAATTTTCAATTACAGTTGCCATACATTATTAGTTTCAGGTGTACAGCATAGTGGTTAGACATTTATATATCTTAGGAAGTCATCCCTTCAGTAAGTTCAGCACCCACCTGGCCCCCCATATGGTTATTACCGTATTATTGACTATGTCCCATGCTGTACTTTACATCCCCGTGACTGTTTGTACTGTTTGTACTTCTTAATTTCTTTTGCACCAAGCCCTCCGACCCACCTTCCATTTGGCAACCATCAATTTGTTCTCTGTATCTAGAGTCTTTGTTTTGTTCATTTTTTTTGTTCTTTAGATTCCACATATAGGTGAAATCATATGGTTTTTGACTTTCATGGACATTTCACTTAGCGTAATATTCTCTAGGTCCATGCATATATAGGTCACAAAAGGCAAGATTTCATTCATTTTTATGCTAATATTTCACTGTACATATGTACCACATCTTCTTTATGCATTCGACTATCGATGGATACTTGTGTTGCTTCCATATCTTGGCTATTGTAAATAACGCTGCAAGGAACATAGGGGTGCATATATCTTTTCAAATTGGTGTTTTGAATTTCTTTGGATAAACACCCAGAAGCGGAATTGCTGGGTCATATGGTAGTTCAATTTTTAATTTTTTGAGGAACCTCCATGCTGTTTTCCATAGTGGCTGCAACAACATGTAGTTCCGCCAACACTGCACAAGGGTTCCCTTTTCTCCACATCCTCGCCAACACTTATTTGTTGATTTATTAATGATAGCCATTCTGACAGGTGAGGTGATATCTCATCGTGGTTTTAATTTGTATTTCTCTGATGATTATTGATGTTGAGCATCTTTTCATATGTCATTGGCCATCTGGATGTCCTCTTGGGAGAAATTTCTATTCAGTTCCTCAGCTCATTGCTAAATCAGATTGTTAGTTTTTTTTGGTGTTGTGAGTTCTTTATATATTTTGGATGTTAACCCCTTATCGGTTGTATCATTGGCGAATATCTTCTCCCATTCAGTAGGATGTCTTTTCATTTTGTTGATGGTTTCCTTCGCGGTGCAAAAACTTTTTAGTTTGATGTAGTACCATTTATTTATTTTAAATCGTTTTTCTTGCTCAGGGAGACATATCCAAAAAATACCACTAAGAGCGATGTCAAAGAGTTTACTGCCTATGTTTTCTTCTAGGAATTTTATATGAGTAGTTTCAGGTCTTATACTTACGTCTTTAATCCACTTTGAGTTTATTCTTGTATATGGTGTAAGAAAGTGTTCTAGTTTCATTTTTTTTGCATGTATCTGTCCAGTTTTCCCCACACCACTTATTGAATAGACTTTCTTTATCCCATTGTATATTCTTGCCTCCTTTGTCATATTAATTGACTATGTAAGTGTGGATTTTTTTCTGGGTTCTCTATTCTGTTCCATTGATCTATGTGTCTGTTTATATGCCAGTACCATGCTGTTTTTATTACTATAAGTCTTGTAGTATAGTTTGATATCAGGCAGTGTGATAACTCCAACTTTGTTCTTCTTTCTCAAGATTGCTTTGTCTGTTCAGGGTCTTTTGTGGTTCCATGTAAATTTTAGGTGTATTTGTTCTAGTTCTGAAAAAAAATGCCATTGGTATTTTGATAGGGATTGCACTGAATCTATAGATGGCTTTGGGTAGTATGGACATTTTAGTGATGTTAATTCTTTTTATCCATGAACACAATATATGCTTTCATTTATTTGTATCTTTAATTTCTTTCTTCAATGTTTTACAGTTTTCTGCATTCTAGTCTTTCACCTTCTCAGTTGAATTTATTCCTAAGTATTTTATTTTTGATACAGTTGTAAATGGGATTGTTTTAATTTCTTTCTGATCATTACTGGTGTATAAAAATGTAATTGATTTCTGAATATTAATTTTGTATCCTGCTACTTTATTGAATTCATTTATTAGTTCTAATAGTTTTTTGGTGAAACCTTTAGGGTTCTCTGTATATAGTATCATGTCATCTGCAAATAATGATAGTTTTACTTCTTCCTTTCCAATTCAATCCCTTTTATTTATTTTTTTGTCTGATTGCTGTGGCTAGGACTCCCAAACTATGTTGAATAAAAACATTGAAAGTGGATATCCTTGTCTTATTCCTGATATTAAAAAAAAAAAAAATTCAGCTTTTCACTGTTGGGTGTGATGTTAGCTGTGGGTCTGTCATTTATGACCTTTATTGTGTTGAGGTATGTTCCCTCTATTCCCACTTTGCTGAGAGTTTTTATCATAAATGGATATGGATTTTCTAAAATACTTTTTCTTCATCTATTGATATGATCACATGATTTTCATTCTTCATTTTGTTTAGGTGGTGTATGTTAATTGATTTGTGGATATTAAGCAAAAGTTGCATCCCAGGAATAAATCCCACTTAATCATGGTGTATGATTTTTTTAAATGTATTGCTGAATTTGGTTGGCTAATATTTTGTTGAGGACTTTTGCATCTCTGTTCATCAGGGATATTGACCTATAATTTTCATTTTTTGTAGTGTCTTTGTCTGGTGGTGGAATCAGAGTAATGGTGCTTGAGAACCTTCCATCCTCTTGAATTTTTTGGACTAGTTTAAGAAGATAGATGTTAATTCTTCTTTGAATGTTTGGTAAAATTCACTCGTGAAGCCATCTGGTCCAGGGCTTTTGCTTGTTGAAAGTTTTTTTGATTACTGATGCAATTTCATTAGTAGTTATTGGTCTGTTCAGATTTTCTGTTCTTGATTCAGTCTTGGAAAATTGTATGTTTCTAGGAATTTATCCGTTTCTTCCAGGTTGTCCAATTTGTTGGGGTATAATTGTTCATAGTATTCACTTCTTCCCTTTCATTTCTGATTTTATTTATTTGAGCCCTCTCTTTTTTCTCAATGTGTCTGGCTAAAAGTTTGTCAATGTCATTTATTTCTTCAAAAAAAGCAGCTCTTAGTTTCATTGATCTTTTCTATTATTTTTTAAGAAAGAGGGACAGGGCACACCAAGGCTCGTTTGGGGTTTGTGGACCTTTTCTAAAATCTCTCAAAGTGCAAGGCTGACTGCTTCTTTGGAAAAGCCTGGGGAAGTGGCTCTGGTCAGGCATGTGGGTGGGGTCTCAGGGAAACGGCTGAATGAAAGGTGTTAGCCAGGTTAATGGAGAGCAGAGATTTGGTGCCCACCAACACTGGTGAGTAGGAGGAGGGCTCAACCAAGAAACAATGGCACCTGCCAGTGTTTCCATCCCTGGAGAGAAATGCCCTGACCCCTGCCCCTCCAGCAGCCAGACAATCCAGTTTCTCCCCATATGTCCCAGCACTGGAGTCCATGCATGGACCCCTCAAGAGGGACACCTGGGACTCTAGCAGCCCTCTGTCTCACTCAGATGCAATCCCCACTGGTTTTCCCAGCCAGATGTTATGGGGACTCCTTTTCTTGGCACTGGTGCCCTGGGCAGGGGAGTCCAGTGTAGGGCTGGGTCCCCTTGCTCCTTGGGGTATCTTCACAGCTGAGACAGACCTGATCCTAATTACCATATCAGAGATGTGGGACTTGCCTGTTCTGCCCCTCCCACCAGTCTCATTGTGGCCTCTTCTTTATATCTTTAGTTATAGGAATTCTGTTCAGTTAGTCTTCAGGTCATTTTCAGTGATGGTTGCTCTATAATTTAGTTGTAACTTTGATGTGGCTATAGGACAAGGCAAGCACAGCATTTACCTACTCCGCCATCTTGACTGGAAGTCCACACCAAACCCTCTTGCTAAAGGATCTTACAGTGACTTTCTTTTGGATTCTCCCCATGACAGTATTTGAAAAATCAGCTCCAATAATCTGGAGTTAGATCCTCTGCATTACTCCATTCCCAGCTTTTCCTCTACGTCCTCAACCTCCGCCTGGCCTACCTTCTTGGCTGCTCCCTTGAGCATTCCAACCTTTATCGGAGGGGAGTAGGAAATAGGATCAAACTTAATACTGCTCCAATCACCTGCCTGGTGATAGATGTGGGACATACAGCTAAAAGAGGATCCCAGAATTAATTGTGGTTTCCCCCTTTGTGCACACACAGAGGCAAACAGAACTCCTGCAGACAATGCACACAGATGATGAAATCTGATAGGTATTATGACAGATAAACCTGTGCGCATGCATACACACACACACACACACACACACACACACACACACACACACACACTTACTTTAATTTCTATAAAGCTTAGGAACAAAAGCACTCTATAATCTCCTTCTGATGCTAAGTTTACAAGGCCTCCCGAACTGACAAAGTTGACTCAGGAGAATGCACCAAACTCCTTTCACCACTTATTTAACCTGGCCACCTGTGTGAGCTCACAGGAAAGGGTGTTGCCTTCACCTGAGTCAGCACTGAGTCTCGTGAACTCTCACAGGAGATGATTCAGCACAAAGGAAAACTCAGCTCAGAGAGGCCATCACCATCCTAAGCTCTGTGGACTCATGAGTACTTTCACAACTCTTTCTGGAGCTAGAAGTGGGTAAAACTCAGTGCAACCACAGAAGCTCTAAGAGAACTATATATTTTCTTCCATCATGATTATTAGTATTTTGGGATGATTTAGTGCCAGTTTAGGAAACTGGGTAGCCAATAGAAAACATATACTTATTCCAAAATCAAGTAAAAAACCATGAATTAAATCATCTTTACGGTCAGCAATCTGGAAAGCCTATCTGTCCTTTACACGATGTGTGCTCATCTTCATAAATCTTTTCTATGTTAACTTTTGTGGATGTTGTGAGCTTTTATAATCTATTCTCTGAGAGTGAGGGGGTGGGACTGTTTGCTTTCAGAACATGCACATGTGAGCACTTAACATATGCATTTTAAGGGAAGATGACAAATGAGAGACAAAGGGCAAGCAAGAAAAAACATCTTCCCATTTATTTCTGAGTACATACTATGGTTATTTTTAGTTGTAAGGATCACTGGTTAATGATTTGGGAATTTTTTTTCAAGTAGAAGTCCAGGGCTAAAAATGGTGCGTGTGTTCCAACTTTTCCTCCTCCCACAGATTCTGTGTTCCATGGGGAGTGTTCTCACAAGCAAGTGCCAGCCCTCTATCCATGTCTATATTAAATATTTGGACATTCATACACAAATAACTCAAAAGTCCTCAATCTTGGTGGTAAAGGTGATAATGGGAAGGGCCAGAGTATGAAAGTAATATTGGGTTAGGAGTCATGGTGGGTAAGTTGGTGCCCATCCTGTTCAAGCACTCACTCTCTGTGGAATGCTGGACAAGAACACCCCTCATCCCCAATTCAGAGGACTCCCTGACACTATTATACCATACAAAGCCCTGAGGTATTTAACATCTATAACTCTATGGTATGTTACTATAAATAGGTATCTAGTTTCTACAGATATGGAATAAGAATAATACTTTCCATTTAAAAAGGAATTCAGATAGCATTTTCTTTTGAAGGCACAAAAACGGGGGCCAAATAAAATACCCAGCAGACACTAATTCTAGGAACAGTCATTACTCATGTTCCAAAGAAAGGACCATCAGGAAATTTCAGGAAGCTAAGTAGTAATGACCTGCCATGCTAAAGTCGTGATGAGAGCAGATGTGAAGGGCTGGCTCGGAGATCTTGGCCCTTTTTGCCTCTGTGGTGGGAAACGCAGACCCAGCTCAACAGAAAATAAAAAGTTGCACAGGGTTGCAAGAGCAGCAGCTTGGGGCAGAGTGCACCACGGAGGGTTATCTCTTTCTTTGTTCCTTCCATTTATTGGTTAAACATCCTTCTTTGCAGTACACTTAGGTACTCAATTTAGGGGTTGAGGGACACTTCTTGAGAAGGTATGGAGACTGTTCACAGAGTTAAAGAATAAGTGTGCTAAAACCAGTGCTTCATTTTAACTGTAGCGTTAAAATAACCAGGGTGATATAGACTCCCAGTCCAGGACCTTGAGATGCTTATGGGGAATCAAAAGATGTAGCTGGATCCATATTTTCTTTGTATGTTTATACATTATTAAACCATCTTGCTTCATTCATGAAGGCTGAGTTCACTTCTTCTACACAGTTCAGAATATATGTATGTATACATATGCATACTCGTATACTATATACAAACACAGGTATGTATATATACACACTTTGAAGTGACATACGAATTCATATGTTGATGGAAAATTTCCATAATTGTAAGTTTTAAAAAGATATTATGTAAGTATGTACCCATCACCCAGCCTGGAAAATTACTGACACATGCCCAATCTTGTTTAATCTGTTCCTCTCTGCCACCCTGAACTATTTTGGAAAAAACTCACGTATTTCATCTGCAAATATTTCAGTCTGTTTGATCCACAATATCTCTTTATACAATATCCCGAGTGATCTTTTAAATATGGAAGAAGGATTCTGTCACTCATGCTTGCTTGAAATCCTTCAATGACTTATCTTGGCATTTCAGATAAAGATTAGACTCCTTTATAGCACCTCCCATGTCCTTCATCCCCCATCACCCCAAACTGCTGCTGGTTACACGCCAGCCACATGCCACAAAGTTACTCAAATGGTTACTCTCAAGGTCTTTGCATACTTGTAAGCCTAACTTCTCTGCAGCCTGTGTTCTTAGCTTACATGTCATCTCCTCACAATGGCCTCCCTTGAAGGCCTAGATTGGTCTGCCTGTTATTCTCAAAGCACCTATTTTTGTGTATCAAATTGTAAATATATATGTAGTTATTTAATTTCTTTTTCAAACAACTGTCTTCCCACGCCAACTGGACTGTGAATTCCCTGAGGGCAGGGATGACGTCTGTCTTGCTCATCTCTGCACCCACAGCACCTTGCAGAGCACCTTAACACAGCAGACCTATGGCTGCTATGCATTGATATGTCTGTTAAATGAATAGGTGGATCAATATCTACTTGGCTATTTCTATTCAATATCTACCTGGCTTAGATAGAAAGCTCCTGGAACGACAGAAATACAGTTTTCTTTAGAATAATCTAACACAGTCTTATGAGCAATTAAGCACTAATAATCTTGAGATCGGTGGCTTGTTCAAGGATAGGATGAAGATGAGGAGACCTCTCAGGATGTTGTGAAATTACTAGTCCTAACTTAATACTATCACTTACTCCTGTATGGTGCAGGCCGCTTTGGAACTGCTTTCATGTGCACTGCCTCATCTGCAGTCAGTACTACAGGAGTTCTCATCACTTGTAGGTGAAGAATGGAAAGCAGTGGCGGAAGTAGACTCTCAGACTAATGTGTATTCTTTCCCGTCTGCCTCATGACACTGGTTCACTCCTCTAGGCCTCAGCTTCATCTACCAACCAGGGATGTGGACAAAATGTTTTAAGGATCTGTCACCTCTGCAAGTCTGTGTTTGTGCTTCTAATAATCACCAAGCTCTATGAAATTAACGGTAAAGGCAAGTGATTACAATCCCACATTTAGTAAGCATGACCTGACAGTTTTTCAGACTATGCAAGACACCATCCAGTGGAGTTGACATTAGAAAGTCTTGAAGTCACCCAGTTCCCAGGATTATAGATGGTCCTGGGAAAAAGCCTGAAGTCTGTATTTTTTAAAAAGCAGTATACCTTATCTTGATATGGAATTGAACAACAAAATGGAAGCTTGTTCAGAGTCCGTAAGAATGTCTCCATTTACTTAACTCCCAGCACAGATACAGTCTGCAAATCCTCAGTTATGTGGCCTAGGATCATTTGTTCCTACCTAGCTAGCTCTACTCAAAAGTTACTGCAGCCATCAGTTCTGGGTAAATCACACTGTGGAGAACCACTGGCCTATTTCACCACAAGTAGGACTAGCAGACACACTGCAGATTTAGATGTTTATACAACCTGAAGTCATTCCTTCCTAACCTTCTCACGGAATCCTCTTCCATCACCACCCCTGAAACACTGGTATGTCCCAGGCCCGTTGCTTTCATTCCTACAAGACTGTAAGCAACAACACAAGAGGCCATGTCTTTTCATCTTTGCATTCCTAGCACTTAGCACAGGGCAAGCAAACGGAAGGCATCTGACAAGTATTTGCCAAATCAAAATGAACATGGATTCTAATTTACCAATATATCAGTTTCTCCTTCCAGGGTCACAGACTCATCTCAGGTCAAGAGAATAATAAGTTATGATATTAAGGCATTATTCAAATGCACAATCTTTAAATAACACTATAACATTATCATAAACATATCTTACTTTATGGAAAGTTAAATAAGTGACAGATTCATGCTATATCGGTAGGAAGTACACAGCATCCTAGCAGCTTCCTCCAGTGGCTAATTTTTCTGGTACAATAGGAAAGAATCACATCAGAGGGTAATTTGGGTACTAAACATGTGGGGCTGTAAGGTTAAAAGATACTCATTAATGGGAAATAGAAGAAAAATGGGGAATGGCCAGCTTTAGTCTAGCCCAGAACCCTGGACTGGGAATGAGGAAAATCTGGATTCAGATCCTAGGGTTTTGTTTTTTTTAATTGCTAAAGGACAAATGTATGATTCCACTTATATGAGGTACCTAAAATAGTCAAATTCATAGAGACCAAAAGCACAATGGTGGTTGCCAGGGGAAGGGCAGGGGCTAGTGTGAGTTTAAGGAGTATGGAGTTTTGGTTTTGGAAGACGAAAAATGTTCTGGAAATGGATAGTGGTGATGGTTGTACAACCTTGTGTATATACTTAATACCACTGAAGCATACATTTAAAAATCGTTAAGATGCTAAATTTTATGTCAGGATTGGAGTTCCCACGTGAGGAAAAGCAGCTGTTCCACAGGCCTCTTACTGAAATTCTCAGTACCATTAATACCTTTTAGAATGAACCAGCTATTTGAAGACCTGACCTTGGATTCATCTTTACTCCCCTGTGCACATAGGAGGTGATAATACATGATTTCTGAACCCAACTAATGTGGTTACAGAACTGACCCAAATTACATATGCGTTCTTATTTTCAAAATAAAGGCATCAAATCCATGTTTCTTCCTCACTTCAAAATTAAGCTTCCAGCATCGTACCTCAAATGCATGCAGAAAAGACTTTTTCAACATATATTATTACCTCACTGCACCTGAATCCTGAGCCTGGAACCTGGCTTGCATGAGGATAACATGGAAGCAAAAGAGATCTCCAGAGGTTTGGAAAACCTTTCGCAACAACCAGCGTTAAGGGAAAGGTCACTTCATCCTGTTCCTTGGACGCTGCCGATAGAAACAACATGAATAACGCAACACACTGGAAAGGCGCTCAGGTGACCCAACACTCTGGAGTGTCCTGAGTGAAAGTGGCGCATCACTTCACCTATACTAAAGTGACAAGTGCTAGAAGTACTTGATATTTGGCAAGCCAATGCTATCAACTGCTATGGCAGTTGGCTCAGAAATAACTATTGCATAAGAGAGGAAAACAGCCCGAGAGAACTCTTGTTCTTTGGTTCTACAGATTAAAAACCACATATTTCAGAGCGGGTAGCTTACTGGTGGGAGATACTTAAAAACAAAACAAAACCCCAAATCCGATACACATGAAGCACGTATAGCAAGCTGGTTTGCAGTAGGTGGAAAGCTGGCTGGGTAAGCCACACTTACAGATTTTAGGATCCCTGTGGCATCTTCATGGAGCCAGGTAGGGTAGACCACTTCATCGTTCAGTATGGCCTCAAAGAGGTCATCTTCGTTCTCGGCCTCGAAGGGCGCATGCCCGCAGAGCATCTCATAGAGCAACACGCCCATTGCCCACCAATCCACTGCAGGTCCGTAGAGCATTTCCTGGAGGATCTGTGCAAAGAGGGCAATGTCAGACACGCTTTGTGTGTCTACTTAACAAACGTGTCCTGCATGACGAGGGAAGATGATGGATTAAGAAGTACCAAAGTAAAAAAAAAAAAAGGAATTTCCTGTGCTGGCACACATGTTTCATTCCATCTCTAGAGAGTGGCCTGTTTTCCCTGTGGTCAGCTCAGAGGCCTTCTCATCCAGGTAATAAAACATTTATGGCTGGCTTAGGCCAAGGTAAGGGCATGTGCAGATCCAAAACAAAGAGGTTTTAGAACTACATATATGTAAGAGGAAGAGGAGATTGGGCTCACTCACTTGTATGGGAAAGATTCAAGAGCTTTTCTCTACCTTTGCTAAATGGGGCTGGGATCAAAGTACTGAGTAGAGACAAGGAAGAAAATAAATTGCTGTGAGTGGAGCACATTTTGTTCTCATTCAAAGCTAAAGCCTAAAGCAACTGCACAGTTCCCCCCCCCCCCAAAAAAAAAAAAAAGACTCAAATTCTTATTTAGAGGAACTGAGGATATTTTTAGCCATCATTCAGCCAATGAGCCATGAAGGAGTCTGGAGGTGTCAGCTTTCGAGGCCGCCCACAAAGCTGTATATTGCACATATGAGCGGCCTGTAGCATGTCTGATCAGGGTTACTGCAGGGCTCAGATGTCCAAAGCCGCTCAAACAGTTGCACTGACCTCTGGAGCAATATAGTCGGGCGTGCCACAGAAAGTTGCCGTGGTGACTCCGTTACAGATACCCTCCTTGCACATTCCGAAATCTGCCAGTTTACAGTGACCCTCATGGTCCAACAGTACATTGTCCAGTTTCAGGTCTCTGAAAGAAATAAGGAGCAGCATGAGGTAGGGCAGCCGGGTTCCAAACCATCCACCTGGATGGGCTGGTTCACGGGATGGGTGATCAGACCAGAGCGGTCATGTGCACCCTTCAAAAGGAACAAACTTCTTTGGGTTATCTAGATTAAAAAAGTTAGATCAAGTCTCAAACTTTGCCACATGGTTCCTAGATGACGGCTAGCCACATGTAAAAAGTAAGCCACCTTTTAGAAATGGAGACAGAATGTGACTTTTCCAGGCTTCCCACTTACCTCGTACCCATAAGACATCCACCCACCCTATCCTCCACTCCATTACCTATCACTTAGTGACCATTCATGGAGCAAGTGGGCACTGTGTGCCAGGGACTGTGATAGGCATCAAAACGTGTTCAATATACATACATACATTTATTTGTGTGTGTGTGTGTATGTTTGTGTGTAAGAGAGGGGGAGAAGGGGAGGAAGACAGACATTGAGACAACCAACTGTTATATAGTACAAGTGGGCAAGTGGTATAATGAAAGTATGAACCAAATACTAATTCCAAGTATTAATTCCTTCCAGTGGGAGGAGAGAGGGACAGTTCCACGGTAGAGGTAGAAACTGAGCTGGATCTTACAACTTGAGTCAGAGTTTTCTAGACAGGGAAGGGGTATAAGAAGGTCAGCATGGGCAGATGAATGGGGCTGGGGTAGGGAGGCAGGCCTGGAGGTGTCATGTGCAGGAGAGATCAGGGGTGGTGTTGTGAGGCTGGAGAGACAGCCAAGGAATAATGGAGCTATTAAATGACAGAAAAGTTAGGTCCAAATTGTGAAGGGCCCTGAATGCTATGGTAAGGAATTTTGATATTTAAATATTAGGCAAAAGGGATGCATGAAGTGTGTAATAGGTTCCCAGCAGAACAGGAAAGATCAACTAGAGACAACTGAAACAGTTCAGAAGAGATGTTAAGACCTGACCCAGGACAGTGACGAATGGAATGGAAAGTGAGGGGTCAGTTGGCAGCGCTTTGGTGAGAACACAATCATTAACAGGGCCTGATGACCACCGGGAGGTGGAGGGGGAGAGGAAGCAGAAATGATGACTCGTGTTTCCCAGATTCCGTGCATCAGTGGGGATGTTAGTAAGCGGAAAAAGGAAAAACAGGAGTAAGGAAAGGGTTTGTTTGGTTGTACCCCAGGCACACAGAAGCCTCCCTAGTGGATTTGGTGAGTCCAGAACAAAGGCATCTTCTACCTTTCCCCCACTTGTAGGAGCAGAATCCACTTGAGGAAGTGAATTTCCAGCAGCAGAACTGTTTGGTAAAGGGCCTCAATGTACACAGAGCATGGTCACATACTGATAAAACTAAATAAAAGGTGGTACTGTCCTAAAACACTCCCTCCCAACCTGGCTTCTAGCACCATGCATACCCAGATACCGTTACAGAGGGAGGTCGGTCACCATGGCAGGTGGGAAAAGAACCCTTCACACCAACAATTGCCAGGCTCAGCTTGGAGGGTATGAGAGCAGCAGCCTGGACTACTGGGTGACAACCTTTATGCTTTGCTTTTCTAAGGACCGATGTGCTCAGAGGCAAACTACATGGGCTTATCAGTGTGGAGGCGGTTGCACAGCCAGCAGGAGATGCTAGGTGATTTCCCTGATCTGGAGATTTGTAGTCAATGCCAGCAGGTGAGTTTGTCATGGCCGGGGCCTCCTGGGGCTATGCTGCTGGGAATGAAGTTGTCCCCTCACTGGGCACCTACACAAGGGCTACAGCTGACTGCTCCCATCCACAGTGGGCACTCATGGTTCTGCCCTCGTCTCCCTGCTGTTGGCCTGCTTGGCCCAAGGGGAAAGGCTGGTCTCTGTCCAGCCTGGGATCATGTTTCAGCTGGGAGGAGATAGGTGATGACAGAACTGGCACTCTGCTTTCCACACTGTGCCCTGTGAGTAGATACAGGCTGACCATGCAGGTCTAACAGAAAGAGGTCACTGTTAAGACACCTGGGAATGAAAACAAAGTCCTGTTTTCCAGGATTCCCTGATAAATGAGGTTAAAGCAGCAGTTTTCTTGGCACAGATCAATGGGAACACAGACCAGAGCTCCTTTCTGCTTCTGTGCTCCTGGCAGCTGTCTCCCTGGGTGTGAGGGGTATAAGGTGAAGGTATGCCAGGTACCTGTGTGCCCAGCTGCAGCAAAGCCAGCCTGCTCTACCTCCAAACCGAACCCGGCCTCAGCCCCCAAATCAGTGTCGCGCACCCTTCTCCACACAGAATCCTGCTTCCCGTACCAGTGATGGTTTTCAGTGGGATGTGATCTGTGGAAACTGTTTCCTTCCCCCACATCCCTCCTCACCCCATACACACAATACAAGCGAGACTTATTTAACCCACAAGAAGGTAGAATCATAAGAGCCCGGGGTTGGGGTGAGGGAGGCCCCTTCCAGTGGTCCCTGCAGAAGTGGTTTCAGGCTCCAGGCTCCATTAGCGCCTGGTTGTCTGGCTCCTCTGGGACCGAGGGTACACATGAGACGCGGTTGGCCAATGCTAGAGATTATAGTCTGTGGCCCCAGGAGAGAGTGAGGCCGTAGGGGATCTGAAGCTGGGGTTGGCTCTCCCAGCACCACGTTCTAGCTCAGCGGTCCAGGCCCGCATGGACCTGTGCCCAGAGCACTCTCTCACATTGCCAAACAAGGTTACTGAGCTTCTGAATTCTCCTGAAGCCGTTATGCCTGCTAAGAGGTCACAGAGGATATTCTTGGGTAACAGAAACAAGTGCTAACAGACACTCACAATGCCTTGAAGAGCTGACCTGTGATTGCTCAAGAGAGCTTCTGACTAACATTCCAGGTAAGAGGTTTGATTGCTTATTACTCAGCTGCTGTCATGGGTAGCAGAAATTGTTCAGGGAGAGAAAAGTGCTTTGCAATCAGTTTTGTCAGTCGCCCACCACAATGCTCCCTGCAAAGAGAAGTCTGCATAGCCTCACTGCTCAGGAGACAGAACTGAGCAGCACAGGGAATGCAGCTCATCCCGGGCAGAAGATGCCCGAGGGCACAGGGGCAGGAGATACACCTCAACCCTGACTTTTCTGTCTAATTTTAGGCATTGTCAGAACTGTCTAATTTTAGGCATTCTCAGCCCCAAGGGAAATGCCATTGCTGGCTTTACACAGGGTGTGATCTAATAAGACATAACCCTCAAATTGGGATTCCAAGGTTTCATTAAAAACATGATACAATCCCAGGCTGTCAGTCCTGTCCTCAGCCCACATATGTCACACCTTCACTGTGAGGTGTGTCCTGATGTCCCCACATAGTCAACTTTGCCCCTAGACTGCCCGGTTCATATCTCTATGACAGCATACCCTGCATTGTATTCCAGAAGGCTCTGTCTGTGCACTTGTCTTCCCACTTAGTTGGGGCTAAGCCTTACTCTTCCCTGGCTCCTGCTTAGTCCAGTCAGAAGGTGCTGACCAAAAAGAGAAACAGAAGCATTTCAGTGAGCTGCCCTGGCCAACTCAGAGCCTGTCTCGTTTTTAGAAGAAGGAAAGAAGTTCCATAAACCTCACTTAGACTCTTGTTCCAAAGTAATTAAACGTATAGAAAGACATACACTTTGCCTCTTAGAGATGGATTCCTGAGGGAAAACAAGAACCTTGAAATATAAGTTCAATTCTTTGCTTTAGTGAAGTTGGAGAAGGGAAACTGCTTTAGATGAGGCAATTAGAAAGCAAAGAGGACCCAAGCATACTTTCGCCTGGCTTGCATCCATATCGAGAGGGTTAGTCAAACAGATCCAAAGGTTACAGAGCCATTTATGGCCATGGTCAGCGTCCACTCTAAGGATAAGTCGTTGTCTTCATTAAAAATAAAACAAAACAAAAAAGCAAGAGAAGTCACCTTATGACTGCAGCCAAACTTAACAAGGCTCCACAGCGAAGATTACAAGTTTATACAGAGCAGAGGCTCAGATCCCAAAATGCCAAATACACAATTACAGGCTCATCATTCATTACCTCATTGAGCACCAGTATTTAATAGCTATGTCTTTTGTCATGCAAGCACACAAGAGTAGAAAGAGTTATTTTATCTTCCCTGTGGCCTGAAAGGTTCATTGTTGTTACTGGGTAATCAGGGTTACTTAAAATGCCCACAGTGGTTTCAGAGACTATTCCCAAGTGGCTGAAGACAAAGGAAATTCAGAAATTCTATTTATTTTGTTTCCACCTAGAGCTATTCCAAGAGTCATAAAATAGAATGACATGAGTCTTACTGCCCAGATCACTGGAATCAGTGACTCTTCCAAAAGAAATAAAGGAAGCTAAGTTGAGAGCTGGCTCCTTGAACAAGAATAAATCTAAGAGGCTATTCAGTAACGATTTCCAATGCATTTTTAAAAACTTTTTATAATGGAAAAGATCAAATATATACAAAAGTATAGGGAATAATATAAGAACTACCATAGTGATTCTAGAGCCTTAGCAGTGGTCAATACATGCCTAATCTTGTTTCATCTATACATTTACTCCCTTCCTGAGCCATCTTTTTTTCAGATTTTGAAGCAAATCCAAACTATAAAATCATATCATCTGTAAATATTTCCATATCTGAATCTAAAAGATAATTCTTTAATGAAGTATAACGTTGATATCAGTTATAAAAGATACAGTCAATATACTATTTTTGTCTGCTCATTTGTGTGAATGTGTGTGCATGTGTGTGTGTGTCCAGAGAACCTGAAAAAAAGCTTCTGTGGATAATAAGAATAATAGTGTTATCAGTAACTAACATATAATTAACGTTCACCAAATGTTAAGTCCTTTCATGTTAAGTATTATTTTATCCTCAAACCAACCCTATGAAGTAGGATCTACAAGTATGCCAACATCATTTAGTCAGTCAGGCGTAAATCCAGGATTTAAACTCAGTTCTGCTCACCTCTCTCCAAGACCTGGGCTCATAACCCACAACAGCAGGCACTCTCTTTCATGTAGTGGTATTGTGTCGCTGGCTAATCCTCCTAGTAGATTGTTTCCTAAGACGACTTCACCAATTAAAACAAGAACCATCTGAGAATCAATAATTATCGGGAGATAGAACTATGACAAAGGGACATTTTTGTGGATATCACTATGAAATGCATAATCAAAATTCTGCAAAAAAAAAAGTTTCTTTTGCTTTAGCTTTTAGCTTGTGCATGGAGAATAAATTCAATGGATTTCATGTAATCCTTGAAGGAACAGGAGTAGGGGAGTGCACAGCAAATCTCTCTCTAGTGGTCATGTATGCAGAAGAACATTTTCTGTCCTCTTCTAAGGAGGAGAGCTTGGCATGTGAGCAAATGTTAAGAGGTGACATTTGCTAAGGCAGTGAATTTGAATTATAATCCTAATTTCAAAACAAAACCATTTAGGGCTGGCTTGTGTTTTGAATGTCTGGATTTATAGAAACTTAAAATCTTTTCAAAGCAGTCTGTATTAAATTGGTAAAAGAATTTTAAAAAGTCACCGAAATAACAAAAGCCTAAAATTTGGTTCTATCACAAGTTAGTTAGTCGTACCCTTTATGTATTACCTAACGCAAGATATTCATCCATTCACCCAACCAATAAATCTCTGAGCATCATCCATGAGCCAGGCAATATGCAAGGGGCTCAGAATCAGAATACTGATGGAGACAGAAGAGAGCAGGAGCCTGATACCCAGGGGCAGTGAGGATTTTAGTCTTTAGCCCAAGAGGAAAGAGGGACCATTGAAAAGTCTTACACAAGAGAGAGATTGTGCTAATTTCTGATTTTACAATGAACCTTCAACTACAACATGGATAACAGATCAGAAATGAGATAAGACATGAAGAGACCAGTTGAGAAGCTACTGGACTGGCCAGAAGTGATGGTGGCCTGGATCAGGGTGGGACAGAAAGGTAAAGGAGAGCTGGATAGATCAAGAACTATTATGGGACAAAAGTAATGGGATTTAGCAATGAAAGGATACAAAGGGTAAAGGGAAGAAGGTATGATGAACATGGTCTGGCTCACAGAATTTATTTTGGACATATTTTTTAGACCTCCAAGTGGAAATGTTTAAAAGCCAGCTGAATATACATGGCCAGAACTCAGAGGAAAGGCTGAGCTGGAGATATAAATTTAAGAGTCATTAGCTGGGTGTGGTAGAGTTCACCTGGGGGGAGAGAGTAGAATGAGAAGAGAGCCTGGAAATGAGTCTTGGGAAGAGTATAGTAAGGATAAGATTCCTAGTCTTTTTCACACCAAGACCATGGACACTAGTGATAAATTGTGCCCAGAGTGGAGAGCATAGCTGAGTGCCTTGGGATGCAGGGCCCAACTCTTTTGCCTCCACGTGGGCCACCTATAGTCTCAGTAAGGCTTAAAGAATTAGAAAGTGTTAATCTTTTACATTCAAAATCATCTGGTGGATTCTTTCCAGGTTAACTCTCAATGTTCACCATATGATGTGATGCTCTTGTAAGGGTCAAATATTTTATTTTACAAAGATGCTTGTTGCTGCATCACACATAACAGCAAAATTTGAAAACAAGCTAAACTATTTATTAATAGGGGAATGGTTAAATAAATTATGGTATATCCATGACAGAATTTTACGAAAGCTGTTAAAATTTCCCTACACTTTAGGGAAATGTTTATGATAGAATATTAATCTTTTGAAAATTATTTCTTTTCTGATTATAAAAGTTGTATTTTCATTATTTAAAGCTCAATCGTTCCTGAGGAAATGATGACAAGTTCATAGTCCTCCAATCTTTCTTCTCAATGCTATACTAACATGGTATTACGAAGTAAACTGCTTTTCTAACTTAAACACTTTGGATTTATTTCTACATCCTATAGATCTGCCGTCATGCTCTGTAATGGCTACATAAAATTTCATTATAAAGGTATACCATAACTCAGGTTGTTTCTAATTGTTTGCAATTTCAAACAATAGAGTAATAACATTATTTGCACATTTGTAGGAGTGTTAATTTAGAAAAAAATTTTAGAAGTGGAAATGCTGTGTCAAAGGGTATAAAAGTTTAAAATTTAAATAGATGTTGAGTAACTGCCCTCCAAGAAGCCTGTACCAATTTGTACTCCCACCAACAGTGTACGAGAGTGTCTACTTGGCTTCTATATTCACTTTAGATATAATCATCCTTACTCATATGTCCTTGCCAGTCTGCTAAGGACAAATGATCTCATTGTTTCAACTTCATTTCTTGATTATTGAGTTTAAAGCACTTCTTGATTATTAATGAAAATACAACAAATATATTTTAATGGCCATTTGTACTTCTTCTGTCTATTGCCTATTCACATATTTCACCCATTTCAAAATTTGAGTTATCCTTTTGATTACTTTTAAGAAACTCATGTTATGGATAATACTAATTTATTATATTGCTTCAGAATATTATTGCCTAGTTTGTTTTTAAGTTTTGTTTATGGTAAAACTTTCATACTTTCATATAGTCAAACATATCAATCTTTTATTTATAGCTGCTGGGTTTCATGACTTATTTATAGGCTGATACAATTCTAAGTGAAAAACTGGGATATAAAATTATATTTTCAATATTCTCTTAATTATTTTACAATTGAGGGGACAAAAAGGGAAGGAACAAAAATAGGAGGGAGAAAGGAAAGATGGGAAAAGATAAATGTTAAAAGTCTATTTCTAGGTGATATGCTTATGAGTTATTTTTCCTTTTTTTTGTATTTTCTAAAATTTTTATAGGAATTATGCATTACTTTGATAACCAGGAAAATTCATTAAAATATATATACACATTTTGGCTTTAATTCTTTTTCTTTGGTTTCTGTACCATTTAAGGCCGTAATTCCCAAAAAAGATATTTAGGAAAATGATCCACTCGTAGGAATGGAAAGGATTTTTTTTGGAACCCAGTCTGAAAGGGCATGTTGATAAAAATCACCTTACTTACATGGGAATGTGAGTATCTGTGGACTCAGAATTCTGAATCTGTTATCACAAATTCTTTTTTTACCACTAACATTACCTAAGGTATCTACCATATACATAATTGTTGTGGATGGCATTTTTTTTCAATAGCTCCATGACATGTCCCTGTAGTCTTAACCAACTCAAGTATAAAAATGAGACTCTTGCTAAAAGAAGCAACATTCCTAATTATTATATGAGGTCCCTATGTCATTTCTCCTCACAAAGTGACATTTTACTTGGTATTTGCAATGCTGATCTATTGGAATATCTGATAAAGAACAAATATATGAAATGTGAATGTTCATCATTATGAAGTTATGAAGCTGAATGAAAAATAACTCATTTTCTAATGAATGAAGAAATTCAATAAAAAAATTTCCAACCCAGAAAGTGTTATCCAGACTCCTCTGAGGCTCTTTGCCCCTAACCTTTCATATTTTTCCCAACAAATACTTGAGATGCAAAATGATCATAAAGAAATGGCTTCACTAGTGAATTCTACCAAACATTCAAAGATGATGTAATACTTATCGTTCTCAAATTCTTCCAAAAAACTGAAGAAGAGGCAATACTTTCTAACTTATATTATGAGACCAACATTACCCTGATACCAAAACCTGGTAAGGACGACACACAAAAAGAAAACTACAGACCAGTATCTCTGATGAATACAGATGCAAAAATCCTAAACAAAATACTAGCAAATCAAATATAACAATACATTGAAAACATTATATACCACAATCAAGTGGGGTTCATTCCAGGGGCATGAGGATGGTTCAACATATGCAAATCAACGAATGTAATATACTACATAAACAAAATAAAGGATAAAAATTATATGATCATATGAATAGATGCAGAAAAAGCATATGACAAGATACGACATCCATTTATGACTAAAACACTAAATAAAATGGGTATAGAAAGACAGTACCTCAACATAATAAAGGCCATATATGACAGACCCTCAGCTAAGATCATACTTAGTGGTGAGAAACTGAAAGCTTCTCCTCTAGGATCAGGAATAAGAGAGGAATGCCCGTCACCACTGTTGTTCGACATAGTATTGGAAGTCCTAGCCAGATCAATCAGGCAAGAGAAAGAAATAAAAGGCATCCAAATTGGAAATGAAGAAGTCAAATTCTCACTTTTTGCCGATGATATGATGCTTTATATAGAAAACCCTAAAGACTCCACCAAAAATCTATTAGAAACTATTATAAACAAGTACAGTAAAGTTGCAGGATACACAATCAATGTACAAAAATCCATTGTGTTCCTATCTACTAACAATGAAATTTCAGAAAAGTTAAAGAAAAATATAATACCTTTTACAACTGCAGTGAAAAGAATAAAACAGGAATAAGTAGGAATAAACTTAAAGGATGTGAAGGACCTATACACTGAAAACTGTAAGGTATTATTAAAAGAAATTGAAGAAGACACAAAGAAATGGAAAGATATTCCATGTTCAAGGATTAGAAGAATCAACAGTTAAAATGGCCATTACACAAAACAATATACAGATTTAACGTAATCCTCATTAAAATCCCAATAGCATTTTTTAAGGAAATAGAATAACAACAAAAAAATCATCAGATTTGTATGGAATCACAAAAGACTCCCAAATAGCCAAAGCAATCCTAAGAAAAAAAGAACAAGGCTAGAGGTATCACACTCCCTCACTTCAAATTGTACTACAAAGTGACAATAATTAAAACAGTATGGTATTGGCAGAAAAAACAGACACACAGACCAATGGAATAGAATTGAGAACCCAGAAATAAACCCACATATATATGGAGAAATAATTTTTGAAAAGGAACCAAAAACATACAATGGAGAAAAGAAAGCCTCTTCAGTAAATGATGCTGGGAAAATTTGAAAGCTACATGCACATGAGTGAAACTAGACTGCTATCACCATATACCAAAATTAACTCAAAATGGATCAAAAACCTAAATGTAAAACCCAAAACAATAAACTGCATAGAGGAAAGCATAGGTACTAAACTTATGGACCTTGGGTTTAGAGAGGATTTTATGAATTTGACTTCAAAGGCAAGGGAAGTAAAAGTAAAAATAAGTGAATGGGACTATATCAAACTAAAAAGCTAGGCACATCAAAAGAAACCATCCACAAAACAAAGAGGCAACCAACCGAATGGGAGAAGATATTTGCAAACAACACCTCCAGTAAGGAGCTAATATCCAAAATATATAAAGAACTCATACAACTCAACAACAAAAAAAACCCCAAAACAATCCAATTAAAAAATGGGAAGAGGACCTGAACAAACACTTCTCCCAAGAAGACATACAAACATGGCCAGCCCAGTGACTCAGGTGGTTGGAGCGCCGTGCTCCTAAAGCCGAGGTCGCCCGTTTGACTCCCACATAGGCCAGTGAGCTGCACCCTCTACAGCTAAGATTGTGAACAATGGTCCCTGGAGCTGGCTGGCAGCCATCTCGCGATCGTGAGCGGCTGGCAGTCATCGAGAGCTGCCCTGAGCCACTGTGAGCAGCCGACTGACTGCCTCAGCTGGGGGGAGCACAAGGCTCATAATACCAGCCTGGGCCAGGGAGCTGGGTCCTACACAACTAGACTGAGAAACAATGGCTTGAACCGGAGTGGGTTGGGGGAGGCGGAAGAAGGGGGCAAAAAGACTTACAAACAGCCAACAGATATATGAAAAAATGCTCAACTTCATTAGCTATTAGGGAAATGCAAATCAAAACTACAATGAGATATATCACCTCACACCTGTTAGAATGGCTATCAATGGCTATCATCAATAAGACAAGTAATAACAAGTGTTGGAGGTTCTGTGGAGAAAAAGGAACTTTCATACACTGCTGGTGGGAATGTAAATTGGTACAGCCACTATGGAAAACAGTATGGACATTCCTTAAAAAATTAAGAACAGAATTATCATATGACCCAGAAATGGTAATTTTATATCCTTCTGGGTATCTACCAAAAAAATCTGAAAACATTTATCCATAAATATATACCCTGCTTCCTCGAAAATAAGATCTAACCGGACCATCAGCTCTAATGCATCTTTTGGAGCAAAAATTAATATAAGACCTGTTATTATATTATATTTTATCATATTATATTATATTAGACCCGGTCTTATAGTAAAATAAAACCAGGTCTTATATTAATTTTTGCTCCAAAAGATGCATTAGAGCTGATTGTCCGGCTAGGTCTTATTTTTGGGGAAACACAGTATGTACCCCTATGTACATTGCAGCATTATTCACAGTGGCCAAAACATGGAAAAACAACTGAAATGTCCTTCAATAGATGGTTGGATAAAGAAGATGTGGTACATATACACAATGGAATATTAGTTGGCCATGAAAAAAATAAAATACTGCCCTTTGTAAAAAAAAATGGATGGATTTTGAGATTATCATGCTACGCAAAATAAGACAGAAAAAGTCGAGAACAATATGATTTCACTCATGTGGGATATAAAGCTGAAAGCAACAAACGAACAAGACAAACAAACAAGCAAAAACTCATAGACATAGACAATAGTTTAGTGGTTACCAGAAGGTAAGGGGGAAAAGGGGATGGTAGATGAGGGTAAAGGGGATCAAATATATGGTGATGGAAGGAGAACTGACTCTGGGTGGTGAACACACAACATAATATATAGACGACGTATTATAGAATTGTACACTTGAAACCTATATGATTTTACTAACCAATGTCACACCAATATATTTAATTAAAAACATAATAAATGAAACCAAAAAAAGAGAAGACTGTGCAAGTCTGGCTATTATACCCCCTTTAAAGCAGGGCCAGGAACTCACAAACGAATACCCACAGGCCCGGTGTTGGTCTCCATTCAGTTCTGGTGTTTGATGTACTTAATATGCAGGCAGTATGTTTCCACCTTCACCATTGGGTACACACTGGACCAACTTAACTTGAGCAAAGGGACTGAGAGATTTCCCCTCGCCTTGTCTTATGGTAGGAAAAAATGGCCAAAGAAAACATTCGTTGCCTCTGGGCAAATGCAGGAGGCAATGAGTTTGATTAATGTGCACAGTGTGCAGATCATAGATCTCCTCAGGACCATCAAAAGAGTGAGCCATCAAGCTGACACCTGAGCCTTCTCTCTATATTTTTTCATTCCACACCCGCTACTCCCACAGGAGAGTTGAAATTCCCTAGCTGAAGTGGCACAAATTTATTTAGCAGATCCTTACAGTACTTTTATTTTATGGTTGCCAAGAAAACCTCTCTCACTGACTCTCCTTGCCAAAACGCTTCCTACGTGATACCTGGCAGTGTTCTGTGTGCAGATGAGCTCAGTGAGAGAAGGCAGGAGGCAGGATGGAGGGCTCCAGACAGACACCAAGGAGATGACAGACCCTTGGCAGCTAGAGGCTCCTGACCAAAGGGCCTCGCTCTGACAACATAGAAAGGACTTGATAGTCCAGGGGGGATAGAGTGGTCAACAAGCTGAATCCTGCTTAATTCTTCAGGCTCCCCCAGTGCTGACAGACAGCCAAGTGTAGCTGACCCACTGGAAAACCACCTGCTGGGCCAGCTTTGCTTCCCAGCCGCAGAAATCCAACAAGGAAATGGGGGTTCTTGTATAGCAAGACCACAGGATCAGAGAGTCATGGAGATTCTGAGAGCATGCAAGCTAGGGACACATTAGGCGTGGAGGTCCTTACTGGCTAGCTGCTTGTAGGGCGTTTGCAAGGAAGGAAAGATTTCAGACAAGGAAGATTCAAAACATGGTTCCTTCTTAAGCAGTAAGACCTTAATGACAATTGGGGCAGCTGTGGAGTGGGGATGGGTAGGGACAGATGGATCCCACACCACATTTGTGTTGGACACACTGCTCCAATACCAACAAACAGGTTCATAGGGTGAAACTCTGTTAAACGTTAGAGGGCACACAGCCCTCTAGGGGTAAATGCTAGCCATTGTCCTCAGAAAGACAAGCCCCACTAATGAGCTATCAATACAAATACACAAATCAACAAGTGAAGGGACAATGAGATATCTACCCTGTCTAGCTAAGGCTGGTTCCCTGGAAGGAAACCCAGGGCTCTTCTGACTAGGGGTACCAGACTCTGTCAGCACTCAGGCAGTTCCCTGAAGACATTCCACTGAGAAGAAATAGGAATGTCCTCTCTTTGCCAGGATTAGAGAACTTCTCTTCAGCTGGGGGAAAACAAGCAGGAAAAGTTGTTGCAGTCATTAGCTGTCCAAGCATGCAACCTTGCCTTACATGTGAGAGGGGATGTGGGTACTGCTGGAGGGGATGATGAGGAATGCTTTATGCCTGGAAGAAGTAGAGTTTATAGCATCAGCTTCAGGAAGGGATATGTAGTCTGCTTTTGGCAAACGGCTAAACACAAACCTTTGCCAGCATTAGTAATGCCTTATGCAATATCAGAGGGGAGTGGAGGGAGGCAGGAAGAGGGAGCCTTCTGACTTGAACCAGAACTTTTGGTCACATCAGCAGCTCTCATCTGGTTACCTGTTATCCCCATCAGAAGTTAAACTGGAACCGTCTACACAGAAATCTGAAAAACCCAAGAGAATACCTGTAGTTCAGAACTGCACCCAGGCCCTTGGAATTACACACCTTATATTTTAGTTCTGGATTACAGCCAGTATTGCTTTGTTCTCTAATTATATTTTGCATAAAAAGCCTTGCTTTCCCCAATCAAATTACACACTCCCAGGGGAGGCCTGGCATGTTTTGCAGGTCATTTCCATAGTAAGAATCACAACTGGACATGTGGCAGCAATAAACATCTGAGTCTCTTTCCAAGGAACTTAACTGATTTCCCCTTAGTGCTGGGCATATCACAGCAAAATGTGCAAATGACATCGAATTTTCCCTTAAAAAATGCCCTTTGGAAGAACTCACTGCTATTTCCTGAGCACCTACCCACTCTGTCCCTAGCATTTGGTTTTACAGCCAAAGAGCCCAGGTTTCCTGACAGCCATTTAGTTGTTCATTTAAAAAATATCTGAATATTTATATGTAAGACATTGTCTAAACACTTTCCAATTTTATGTAGTGACATTCTTCTTAATAAAGATAACCTATTAAATGTGTAAGAGTCATCATAACTTCCTAAGATCTTTAAAAGTCAATAGATTTCACAAATCAGGGGGAAAATTATTTTCTAGCATATGTGTCTTGTTTTTAGTTTAGAAAGTATCACCAAACTTGTAAGCGACAGTAGATGAACACACCTTTTTGAGAGGAGACTAACACTCTTCTTGCCTAAGTGCTGGACTAATCTTGATCCAATATTAAATAATGGCTATTTCAGTTTGGTTAATTTTCCCAGCACCTCAGTTTCTCTGAAAAGCATTATAGTCACAAAGGGATAGGCTTTAATCTACATAGTCATTATGCTGAATTTCATGACATAAGTAACCTATGCCACAACATATGTTCATATGTACATTACAGAGGCAATTACAGACCTTTTGCAAACATAAGGTTTCATACAGTGGGGCATATTTTCTATTTCCTAGGGAACCGGAGTCCACGCTAATGATCTTATCTGGTAATAAATCCAGACTACCAATTCGAGAGACAGAGCAAATCTGGAGTCATGGCCAAGAATGGAGTTCTCACACACACAGATAGATAGAGGCCAAGGGCAAATTCTCAGCTGTGCTCTTATGGAGCAATATAGCTCCTATTTGCCTTCCTCAGTCTGCTTCCTTCCTCCATCCCCATGTGACCTTGGGGAGGTCATTCAACCAATTTATGTCTGTCTGTTTCCAAGAGGTAGTGTGACGTGAAGTTAAGTGCATAGACTCTAGAGCCAGGCTGCTTGAGTTTAAATCTTGGCCCTGTTGTTTACTAGTTGTGTGATCTTTACTCTGTGTCTGTCTCCTCAGCATGAAATACAGATAACAATAGAGGTTGCTTCATGGAAATTAAGAGTTATTTAATACGAATTGCTTAAAATACTGCCTGGAATGCATTCAATGCTATAGAAGCCTTAGCTATTATTTCCTCATCAACAAAAAAACAGGTAACACCCACATGGCCAATTGCTTAAGATTTTTATAAGAATCAAAACTGATAGAGTGTATATGGGAACTTTGTAAATTGTACATAACTATTGTAAGCCCTTGAGTTTTGGGTAGGTTGGTCTATTATTATATTATTATATTATGAAGTGACACATCTGGTTTATACAGTGCTCTGAGAGAAATAGGGCCAGGACCCCAAAGTGGCTTGGTCATACAGTGCCACAGCCTAGCACCAGCACTGAACAAAACGTCTCTAGAACTGGTTAGGGTTCATCAGCCACACTATCTTTGTCTCCTTCACTTATTTTTACTAAGACTAAATTTTGCATTAAAATACAGGAATTAAGATTTGTCTCAATCGCCCTACTCAATACAATGAAAAAAGGTTGGTTGAAGTTGAGGTTCATCCAGTTCCATCCTGGTCTGTCAAATGCCGGGCAATTCACCACATGTGACCTACTCTTTTAAGCAAAATAAACTGAAAGAGGATAAAAGAAGGCACTAAATCCTGTTGCTATCTATCACACCAGTCTGGTTGGAGAAATTTATGTCCATTCTGGACAACTAAAATTCTCCAGAAATAAAACCCAAAATTCCCAAGAAGTGACACGGTATCTGTACCTCACAATACACTCAAATAAAACAGCTGGGACAGCCATTCCTTGTTTTCTACCTTTGTCCTGCCTAATTATTTAGGGCATAAACCCAGTAGTGGATATCTCATACATTCAGTGATAACGATAAAATCCGGATCCTCCGAGGCCACTTTTGGATGATCTTATTTCAAATTTTTCACTGTTATAAATAATACTGTGATAAATGAAAGTATCTTTTCGATATGTCCAAACCTATTCATATTTTTTGTCATGTGTTTTCCCAAATGAGTAGTCAACTCCAGGTACATGCTTACATTTGAGAATTTCAATCAATGCCACTGTCCTCGTGTTCACCTTCCTTTGTCACAGGAATCTACCAAAGGTCCTGGGTATTCAAAGAAAGGAGTAGGCAGAGAGTATGATTTCCAAAATCCTGGCTCCGTCTGCTGTTACTTTATGATTCTTATTTTCCCAACTAAAATGTGATCTGCATGAGGAGAGATGCTTCCCTGTTATCATTTTTATATCTCTATATTTTTGAGTTCCCTTTGATGCCTAACACAGCGCTTTGCACATAGTAGACCCCTAATAAATGGCTGTTAATTGGAACAGCAAGCTCCTTCTTTGCCACCTGGTGTCATTTTTGTTCTGAGACCCCAGTGAGGCTGGATTAGGAAAGACATGGGATACAATTAAGAAACTAGGGGGATTCTGGTTTGTGTGGAACCCTGGCACCCCTCTGGGACCTCTGGAGTCAATGTGAAGCTGCCATTGCCTGCTGGGGTTCTATGTTGTGGATAACCTAGCCCCAGGACAGCAATAGCAGGTAACTGTGGCTCTGAACACACTCTCAAGTCAGCCCCACTCCAGACATTAATCCTTCAAGACCAGTCTAAAACCAAACCAATTCCAAGAGATACCAGGAAGGCAAATTCATGTTTGGCTTAGCAGTGAGAGCAACCTTTGTTCTTGTAAGAGAATGTTAAAAATGCCGTCAACTGCCTAAACAGGATTTACATGAATTTAACTGGCTATTCTAGGACACAGTGAGCCTTGGAGTGGCTTCTGTCATTAAGACAGTGACCATGAGCAGAGAGCATGGGGGCGGGGAGGGGGCAGGCATGCTGGCTGAGGGCAGTTGGGCAGTGGGGTGGACGGGTGTCAGAGTGGAAGGGTGCAGCTGGAATCTCAGTGCACCTGGAACCTTCTGATGGATACACGCCCTTCCCTCTCTTCAGAGGCAGCACAAGGGGTTGGGTGGACAAGCTGGAATCTTGGCTTTATCTGGTGCATCACATGGTCAGTCAACGGGCAATAATACTCATCCTGACCCCCAAAACAGAGCTTCCATACTCAGCTCTGACACCTTACTGGGCCTCAGTTTCCTCATCTGTAAAATGATGAGGATGCTATCCCCTCCCCACTGTTCACATCCAGTTAATCACTAAGACCTGACAAGTAGTCCTCCTGATTACGTTTAGCATCAGACACCTTCTCCCCACCACACTCCCATGGCCTCTGTTAAGCCCTGTGAAGTCCCACCTGGATCACTGAATTTCCTAACTCATCGCTCCAACTTTGTCTCCTCTATTCTCCATGCTGGACCAGTTGTTTTTCTGAAATTCGATTCCTGAATGTTTGAGCCTTTCAGAGGCTCCCATCTGGTTTTAGCACCCATAATACTCTATTCTGGTGTCTCTGCCTGGCCCTCCTTATTTCCTTCCCCACAGCTCTCTGCCTGCTTCGGATCCCCAGGTGGGCACCACGCTCTCTCGTGGACCCCTCTGCCCTCACGTGTGTCCTCCTGTGCCTAGGACAGTGCTTCTCAAAGTGTGGGCCTTGGACTGTGCCTACCTGCAAACTGCCACTGGCTTGCAATGAAGTAAGTAGAACAAAATTGAGAGAAGGTGTTTGAAACTTTTATAACTACTTGACAGTAATTTTATGTCTGTTGAATCTAATAAAAATCGTGGCTTTTATTTTGTCTTTTTTAAATTTCATTTTTCTAGTAACTTACTTTTATTACGTCTTATAAAAGTATTGGTCCTAAATGGATTGACAAATGAAAAAACCCCAGTGGTTTACGGCCACAGATAGCATCAGGAGCTCTGGCCAACACCTGTTTTCCTTCCTCTCTGGGCTGACAACTTCAGTCTCACCAAAGCCTCTCTGTCTCAGAAGCCTTCCGTATTCCTTCCTGGGACAAGCTGGGCGTCTCTCTTCCATGCTCTAATGGTATTTGGTGCATACTTCTAAGTATAGCATTTGTTGTAGTGACCGTGATTGTGGGTTTTTCTGCAGATCTTCCCCATGCTTATTTCAGCTCTCTAACTCAGAAAAGAGTACCTGGCACAGGGCCAAGTGGGCAGTTCAGTGGTGACTGAATTGCGCAAACCCCTCTCCATTTCTTGCTGTAAAACCTCGCTGTGTACCCCTTATCTGTACACTCCTTGATTGTAAAATCCTTCTGGCCTGTGTATCTCCCTCCAAGGTCTTCTTGGTGTTCTGTACACAATGGATGCTGAGGAAATGAGGAAGAAATGATAAGAAGTGCTTTCTGCATCTGGTGGTGAATTCTTTATGCCATCTATCCAGTTGCATTGTTTCTTCTCTAGCTCTCAGTGTGGTCCTAGAGTTAATACATAAGAAAGCTGGGCTTGTACATTCAACAACTGGTGACTAATGTGTGTGCCTGGTGATTAAATATCATTACAATAGTGTGGTATTATAACCAGACAAGACAAATCACCCCTGTATATCTTGCAGAAAATTGAAAGGTCAGTCCAGGAAGCAAAGAAATAATGAGATCCCTGAAGCTCTTGATCAAGTTGAAAAGCTCATTGGATTTTTTAAGAAAGGCATTTCATGGAAAACTCCAAAGCCAGAAGGGACGGGCTATTACATAAGAAACAACTTAAAAGCTCAGAAAATCCTTGAAGCCCAACCTAAAGAACATGATTCCCATCATATGGAACTCATTTCTTTTTGAAAGTTGATAAATCAAAAATTTCACTGGGAACTGGTCAGTTCCCTGTGTTTTCCAGAGAAAGCCATTTGGAAACACATTTCTTGAACTTCTACCTCTTGGGTTCTACTCCTAGATTTTCCCTCTTAAGCCGTGGAAAAATTCTCTCTCCTCTCTGCTTCAGAGTCCTTTCTTTAAAAAGGGGTGACACAATCACCTGCCCATGTACAGGACACAGTGAATGAAATCATCCTAGGAGCTTTCCAAGGGCTTCTGAGGCACAGAGCCTACTTAATGGTTAGGAAAATAACGAGCTCCAGAGACAGGACAAGTGATCTTTTTCCCGTTGGAAATGGGACTCTATTCCTCATTCAAATCAAGAAGCAGAGAGTCAGAAGGTGAAAAACAACAATTACCAAAATTTAAGATGTGACAAAAAAGTGAATTATTTTGAAACCAGAACATTTTCACTGACTAACCTAAGCAATGTACAAGCAATTGAGTTCCACCCACTCAGATAAACGCCAGCTTCCCTCTGGGTTTCATGGCTGTTCCAAACAATGTTTTATCTGCCTATAAAGACTGGCTCCCATTAACAAAGACACGAACTTGGAATTTTTGATTTGGGTTATGTGATACATTCCTGGCCAGGAAGGTGGTGCTCTCCTCTCCTGTATCTTTCCACTGATTCAAATGAGGTCACAAGTGCCAGGAGGCAGTGGTGACAAGTCTGTGTGGGCAGAGAAGCATGGGCCAAGGCAGGCCACATGTGTTCTCTTCTGCAAGAAACATTTACTCCATCCTGTTGGCACACGTGGGGGAGGCTGTGAGCTTTGTAGTTTGTGCCACAAAGGAGCTGAGACAGCCTCCAAGCCATTGCTGTGGGGGTGGCTTTTCATTCTCGTGCAGCTCAGGAGGAAAGAAGGACCTGCCCTGCCAGGTCTTCAGAGGTCAGGACGCAGGGCCATCTGAGGGGTTCTGCCTGTTCTGGATTGGGAGTTGCCCCAGCAACTCCTGACTCCTGGCTGGCCAGAGCCAAATGTGACAGGGGTGAGTGACATGAGGGAGTGCCCTTTCCTAAGGACAGAGAACATGGCCTGCCCTCCTCGGAGCCCACAGGGCAGGCACTGGGGTGGCCATTCTGGAGGAAGCAGCTCTCTGCCCTGGACAATGCTCACCTGCCCAGTTTTGACTCAGGGACAGAGCCACAGGTTTGATAATTCTACGCCCTGACCAAATAAAGACAGTTAACTATCCCATCTGCTGAGATCAAGAAAAACCCACTGGATATGTAAAAAGGGAGAACTGACGGATATTATTAGCAGTGGCTCTGAGTCATTCAACGTTTCAAAGTTGAGATGAGAGTTCACCGACTGGTGACTGTGTTTTCATGTAAATTCCAGGACAACTAAGCACAATCCCATTTAAGTCTCTAACCATTGGTAAGTGTCTCTTTTGTGGGCTCCTCCTCCCCCACCTTCCCTCAAAGTGTAGGTGCTCCCTAAGGTTCTGTGCTTGGCCCTTGCCTAGGTTCATTTCCAGCACTACTGCTAGACCATATGGCGCCTTTGTGCAAATTAGAAAAAGGCACCCCTTTCTCAAGACATGTTATCACTGACTCCTAGAAAATTCCTGGTCATTATATAAATCTTCAGTGACTACGCAGGAGTGCCACTCTCCCAAGCTATTCACTGCCTTCTGCCCCGTCCTGCAGTTGCTCGGCTTCGTTCTCTACCCGTGCAGTTAAATTCCATGGATTCAAATATTACCCTGGACAGATGGCTCCCAAATCAAAATCTCTACCCTGACACCCATCTCCAGAGATCCAGACCCGCATGAGAAGTTAGAAATGAATGCTTTGGGGGTATAGCCACAAGGGGTGTTTTAGCCCTTCAAACACAAAAGGATGAAAACTAGACTACCCAGCCGCTGTCTTCCCTCAGTTAAATCTTTAGCATCCTCCTTTGGAAACCTTGGAATCATCTAAATGCCTACTCCTTGGTCCCCTTACCAACTCGTCACAGGATCCTCTCTACTGTGCCATTCCCATTCCTCTTCTTTCTCTTCCCACTGTCACTGGCTTGCTTCAGGCTGTGACTCTTTCTTGCTTGATTTATTCTAAGGCCTCCTACCTGAACTCCAGCCTTCCTGGCTTGTTGCTCTGCACTCCATTTAACACACTACATTATTTCTTGTTAAGTCTCTTCCTCAAAAACATCTGATGGCTTCTATTGATAGGCAAATAAAGCCAAACTTCCTAGCCAGGTATTCAAAACCTTCCATGTTCTCACCTCAGCCTACCTTGACTGCCACCTACCCCTGCTTCAGTGCTCCCGTCCCTGGATTCCTCACAACTCCTCAGCATGGAGCATTTTCCTACCTCCCTGCTCTGTCCCTATTGTTCCATCTACTGGGCTTGTGTTTCCCTAGTTCCCTGTTAGCTGGAAACCTATGACTCAAATGCCATCTCTTCTCCAAAGCCTCCTCTGACCATCGCCATCAGAATTCAGAGTTTCCTTTTCTGTGCTCTTATCGCACTGTTCACATTTTATGTTGACCATTTATGGGACCGTGTTTGAAATTGTCAATTTATTTATATAATTGGAGCCCCCCCATAGACCAAATCCTTGAGAGGAAGGATCCTGTTTTATTTATCTTTTGGTCTTCAGAGCCAAACCCAAGTACAAAGCAGTTGCTGGTGACAAGTTGAATGAATAACGGAATGGCAAAGACGTCTCCTTCATGGTCAGAGAAAGGCCACGGATGACTTAATGGTGGTCTGCTCTGAGCCTGCATGCTTCAAAGCACCAGCCACACAGGGCAAATGAGTGCACTGCAGCATGTCAGGCAGGCTGAAGGGCACTTTCCAAACCAGCAAGTCCATTAAAACACACACACATTTATGCCATAACTCACAGCCGCATCAAATGCAATTCCTAGAAACCGCAAGCTCTGGCAGGCTGTGCTGAGGCTCTGCATCTTGAATGCAGGTTGGCAGGATTTGGGGCCTCTTTCTGGAGTCCCCCTCTGCCTCTCCTCAGCTCTCCAGACCCTGGACTAGCCCAGTCCCACCACCCACGCTAATAACGCATTACAGGAATCTGAACATTACCCAGAATAATGCTCACCTTGGGGAGGTGAGGACGGGGACAGGAATGAAGTGACGACCGAGGTGCTTACCAACCGAGTTCATAGCACTGTCTTGAGAGAATAACAAAAGACTTGACTAGAAGTTCTGACTGACTGGAGCAGTGTCCCCAGCTCCACTCTTCAAGATCCATTTACAGAGATGAGAAAGCCAGGAAAGAAAGACCATTTACAATACAGGGTTTCATTTGCAAGATAAACTCAACCATCTGACCTGCATTTTTCATCTTTACTGGGATATTCAAACTCATATTTATCTGAGATCAGAGTCCCCAGTTCCTTGGAAAGAAATGACCAGAAGCACAAATCTACCAAGATGGAAACTGGGAGGGGTAGATTGATTTTGCTTTTCTGACACAGTGGAAAATGTGGATGCCTGTGTATACCTCTGCTCTCTCCATATCTTCTTCTTGCAGAAGTCTGACTAGCACATGAAAAAGGGAAGAGCTCTCAAATCCAGCTGATTACACATTTTCCTGACTAGCTAGGCTTCTGTTTCCCTTTCATTGTCACTAAGATGGCCTTAATAATATCATTAACCCAGCCACCCTCTGTCACCATGCCTAGAGAGGAAAAAAGTCCTCTACTGCTAGCTAAAGAAGAGCAAAAGTCCGACCTCTGTACTGCCTTGATTCTCACATCTGTGCCTGCTCTCGCCTTCTAATGCTTCAGAAACAGGAAAGTTCCTGAAAACTAATGACCCAAAATACTTGCCAGCTGCTAGCACTCTCACTTTCATCAAGTCAGATCTCATCAACATTTTGAGATATGTGGTTTCTTGGAAACAAAGAAATTCGGTCGTTATTATAAGCATTCCCTTTGTCAATTGCTGTGTTAAAGGTTGGGGACTAAAGGAAACAGGGAAATTTAGGGCTTATGCATACAGATTCACCTTCAAAGAAAACAGAGTCTAGGTAATTCCATCTGAAGACACCAATGCCTTACAAGTCATTCCGTGGATGGTCACTGCCTGCAGCAACTCTCCTGTTCTATTAGGACCAAACTATTTCATTAAACGTGTATTCAGGAAGAGTCACTGTGTGGCCAAAGGGAAGAAGAGGCAATCAGGTTCCCCATTTTAGGGTTTCTTTTTTTTCTTTTCTTTCTCAGTCTGAGACCAGGGAGCTGCTGGGCAGATGGCTGATAGCCTTTCCCATCCTTCCTGGAAATCTCTGGATGACAAACAAAGGAAGATGAGATTTCCAGAGGGAGTCCACCCAAGAACCCAGAGAGTTCAAACTTGTCTTAGGAGGGTCAGCATTGCATGCTCTAGGAGCCTGGCATGGATGGTGACACCACTGACCTCCCAGGTAGGGCAGGGACACTGCCACAGGCCCACTGATTTGAGGCCTGAGGCTGCCATGTGGTGAAATTCCTCCTGCTGACTCACAGGAGTACCACAGCAGTGTGTAGAAATTCCATGATGAAAGCTGATATTCCTGACATTTCTCCAAGCACTCAGATTTTCCAGTGGAATTCCTTGAGTAGTCTTTCTGTCATCTCAACTGCAGAGAGATAGCTCAGTATTTCCAAAGTGAGGTGGAAAGCTCATTGTGGTTATAAAATTCTAACATTATCCTCATTTTCTCTGAGAGACCCACAAGGCAACTTATGGAAATGGAAGACTAAACTAGGCCTGCTGGGCACTGGCCTGGAGTGAAAGGACACCAGGAGGCCTTGGAGGCAGTGAATTAGTGACCAGGGCCAAATGGAGTACAGACATTTCATGCTGGTCTGGCCTCGGGCTCCGGTCTTTCTTCTCTGAATTGAACTCTGGCTACAGAGACATATGAGTTCTATTTGGTTAGAACTGTGTGATTGGCATGTCCCCCTTGGTCCCCATTCTGAGGTGTTTAAGTTTGAGATCCCAGGTAAAATGCTTTAGAAAGGAGGGGTCTCTCTCTCTCTCTCTCTCTCTCTCTCTCAGTGTAAAAATAAAAACTTCACTTATTTCCTTCTATGCAATTTTCACAACTGGTAATTACTTTTACTTCTTAATATGCTTACACTAGAATACATGCTTCCTATAGGCAGGATCTTTGCCTGTCTTGGTCACTGTGCTATCCTGAGGTACAAAATAGGTGTCAGTGAGTATTTGTTGCATGAATAAATGAATGACTAAATGGACAATGGTTAAATAGATGAATGTGTACTCATAAAGTTATGAATACAAATTTATATTTCATGTAAATACATTAAAGTATCATGGAACTCAAGGGAAAGGCAATTTTCCTCAATGTATCTTTGAAACTAAAATAGTGACACGTGCTGAAGAAAAATATTTAAAAATGGCTGGTAACTAAATTTCTAATTCATGGACTAGGGGAGAATAGTCCATGGAAGGAAAATGCTGTGAGAATTCCCTCTTACAGGAGGGGACCTCTCTCAGTTTGTAAAAATGCCCTTCTTCCTTTGGTTCTGCCATCTCACAGAAAAAAAAAGAGTTGTAGAATGCAGATGTCTGTTCATAGGGTGACTGTGCAGTGCATGGTCCAAAAGGGGACGCTGCGAGTGAGAGGCGATGCTATTAAGAGAAATCCCAGGAGCCGATTGGGACTTCTCTGGGAACAGTAAGACATGGGGCTGACCTACTTCTTCACCATGGAAGGTAATCAAAGCCCACTCAAAGTTAAAGCAATTTCTTGAAATTCTTCTTTTGTTGAAAGTGCTTGTTCTTTATTGACTCCTTCTCATTTTGAACTCTTGGATGAGTTTCTATCTTGGGAATTAATTCTCAGACAGTACAGTATCTTGAGCTTCTCTGGTAAGTTGTCAGTTCTAGAGTTAACTCCTTAAACACAAAGTAGGACACGGGCCACACTTCCTGGATTATATATCCTGGGCATCCTCTGCAGGACAAGCCCTTGAAGCTACCTCTCTCATTGGATGAAAACAGAATTCAAAATCATACAGTAGCTGCAGCAAATTCCGCAAAGCACAGCAGCTCCTTAGGTGGACTTCAGAGGGAAAGTGTTTTCTAACATTTTCACTTCCTTTGGTAGTGCCATAGCACAAAGATTAAACTCAGCCTGCCTGGCCATAAAAGCTTATTTTTCCCATTCTTGCTGCCAAAGCTGAAATGCCAAGAAATGCTGGGAACTGTGATTACACACACTTCATATTTTGCATTCTAAAACCCCAAGGAATAAGCTCCAGAGAACAGAGTCCTATTTCTTAAATGGCAGCTGAACAGATACCGCACTCAGGCTCTGCTGATCACGGCTTCGTATTTGCATGGGGAGAAACAAAGACCTCACAGATTCTTCCAGTCTGTGTGTACCTTCCTGGCATCTGTGGCAGACGTTGGCTAACTTTTCTCATTCATTTCTTTTTCAATTTTTAACATTCTGAGTTACTCAACCAGATTCTTATGGGGGAAAAAAAATTACCACCTCACATATAAGTCAGTCATAAGGAAACTCAGTTACTGCCTCTGACAGGTTTGAACCTGTCTGTTCTCAGACGAGAAAACAAAACTTCAGTGTTCTTGAGGCCAAAATTGTACCTCCTTCCTTAGTGTGCCAGTAAAGCAGTCAGCCTGACAGTATTCAGATTACAGGTTTGCTTTGTCCAAATTTTCCTTCTCCGCTGTACATTGAGCTGTCAATTAATTTCACTGCCACAGTATATTTTCCTCAATTCCATCCTCCAGTGTAGGTGTTAAAACAAACAAACAAAAACATAAACAAAAAGCAGGTCTTCTTTCCTCCCTCCCTCCCTTCCTTAGAGAATTCACACAAGTACCTCAGGAAGGGCTCATGATGACAAGACCTGTTCTTCTAAACGGTGAATTCTATGACTCACTGTCATCTGCCTTCCCCTATTGCTCATAGTTCCATTTCTTTGTCAAAAGAGTATTTAAAATCCTCACTAGACGAACTTGGGAGGGGCAAGCTTTTCATCACTTGGATTAAACTAAGATTTAAAACTCTCTTGCATAATTGGCGAGATTTGGACACTTGCACATGTTCCTTGTGTTCTCAGAGAACAGGAGCTCACTAAGGATTTCCCCCTTGACAGGGTTTGCTCCAGTGTCTTGCAGAGAAAGGGGTTTGAGAAGCTCCTGGGAATGAGCAAGGCACCTTTGCATGAAAGCAGGCCCCATCCAACCAGGGTGGATGAGTATGCTGCTGCTCCTTACTCCAGTTATAAATAAAACTGACGCAACTGCTGTAGTGCAGGGCTGGAAATAAACTTCTCTTTGTAGCTGTGTAACTGCAAGAAACTCTAATAAGGCTGTTACATGGTCTGAACAAACCTGCACAGTTTCTCCAACAAGGGCCGAATTCTTCACAGGTTTGAATCCTCACTCACAGACTCTTCTCAGAAAAGAAAAGAAGGCTCAACTGCTACCTTTTTATAGGAGTTCAGAGCTGTTCTTTCTAAAAGCTTAGGAAAAAAACCTCTGTTCTTCAAGGGTATCTGATAACACCACTTGTTTTTCAGTAGGAAACATATTCAAACACAAAGCTTGTGTATGCATAAACCGTATCTGGAAGGACATACAAGAAATGGGTAACTGGTTGCCTTGAGACAGAGGAATTGGGAGGCTGGATTTAGCTTTTGCTGTCATCCTTTTACAATACCTAAATATTCCCTTTTTAATCACATATATGGATAACTCATTTAATTAAATCACACTGACATTGCTCTTCAGTCAATAAACAACATCATGTTTATACCCATCTTCATATCACTTATCTCTCCCAATGTATTCACCCAGATAAGTATTGGCTCAGCTGCTAGAAATGAAGAGAAAAAAACAAGAAATATTGTTATGCCTTGGGTCAGAAATTGAGGGACATCAAATGAAAAGAGTAAGAAAAACAGAACTCAGGACGCCATGCCCTAATATAATCATGACAAATGAGAGTCTCTTGGCTTTTCATTCTGCTCCTCCCTCTGTAACATCTCATATGTCTCAGAGTTCCCTCTTACACCTCACTGACTTCTCTTCTTCCTCTGTCCACTTCCCACTCCTTTTGCATATTGTTAAAAATTTGTTCTTAAAAATCACACAAGTAACATATTCTTTCCACAGTCAGTGATACAATAAAAAGATACATAATGAAAAATTAATAACTGCTCACCCTATCCTAAGCTATTTTGTTTCTATTCTTCCATAACTTTCTCCTTGCACGTATCTATAGATACATGACTTTTGCTACTTTTTTCTTTTTACAAAAAAATGAGACGAAATGAGCATACATACTACTCTTTAACTTTGTTTTTCCTTCGCTTATTTATCTGTCAGGGACAAACCACCCAGGCTAATAAATGTAGCTATAACTCAGTCTTCCTTTCAATAGTTGCATAATATTCCACAGGGGTATACCATAGTTTATTCAACTATCGCCTTATTAAATCTGTCCACTCTGTATCAATTAGTATTAGCTTGAAGAGAGAATGTAAATGACTTTTGTGATAGGAGAAAATGGTCATAACACATTAAGTAAAAAAAAGAAATTCAGGTTGAAAAATATGAATGTCTTTAGTTGCGCTGTCGTGGCTGCCTCGATGTCCTGAATCATTTTGACTTTGGGGAAGAGCCAGAAGTTGCACGGTGCCAGATCCGGTGAATAAGGTGGAGGAGGACATACCGTAATGTTTTTATTTGACAGAAATTGCTGTACCAGAAGCGATGTGTGACACAGAGCATTGTCATGACGGAGCATAAGATATCACAAAAGAGAACTTTCAGAACTGCTTCAGAAAGTGTCAAGAACAATGGGGTAAGTGTGTTTGAAGCAAAGGGGAATATTTTGAGGGGGATTAAGGGCGATGTGTCTTTTACTGTAATAATTTTTTAAATTTATTTAAACATTCACTGTATTTTTCGATCACACCGGGTATATAGTATGACCTCAATTTTAAAAAAAAATAAATACAGTAACAAACTTTAAGGAAATATATCCGAAGAAAAATTTTCTTCCAGTGGCAGGATTATAGGTTATTTCTTTTTTACTTTTTATATTTTAAATTTTCAACACTTACTGTAGTGTTACTTTTATAATTAGAGAAAAGTAATTTTATTTTAAAAATAAACAGAGGAAAAAAAATACCATTGCTCTCACTAATGAAAATATACCTAATGACGTCTACATATACACATTTTTATGAGTAGAATGTATTTGTACAGCCTAGTTTGAAGGCTGTACTCAGCCCCTTAACGACTTTGGGTGTTAATGTTACTCAATAACTTACACATCACTGCCGAAAAGTGAAATCACAGTCAGATGTGCAAAACATACATGGTAGGTTTAAGGAATTTACAAAGCAATGTCCAGTTTAGAAAATGATCTCAAAGATGTTATTACCTTTGCTTTCAGGAGAAAGGCATAAAAATTTAAACAGAGTATCTGTGAAGTCCTCCGACTACAGTAGACAGATCTCATGCAACTCTGAGAAGGATCAGTATCACCTTAAGCAACAAAAAGTACACAACTTACATTTGCCGCAAATGCTATGGATCTACACCATCAAGTGTAGCAATGCGGCTGAAGAAGCATGGCAAAGACCACCACAGTTTCTCAAACCCAAGTGCTGGATGACTCCTTTTAAAAGAACACTTGAAGAAACCTTGACAATGAGTCATTTCCTATGAAACACCTCTCATTGGAGAATTACAATCACAAGGAAGGCATTGTGCCTTTATAGTGGATGAAAGAATGCTACATTTTTTTCAGTAGATCAGAAACTTCTCAAAAAAGGATTTTCAAGTATAAACAAAGAATTCAAATGTTTTGAATTCTGAGGAAATCACGGGTTTGGACCAATAGAATGCTGGGGATAGACAATGGGTTAGACATGGTCCCTGCCCCATGAGAGAGCCCAGATGCGGAGACGCACAGGCCAGTAAACGCACTAAGGGAAGGGTGTGATTACAGAATGCCATAGCAGCAGACAGGAGGCGCACCCAACCTAGATGGAGATTGGGGGGTCGGGGAGTCTAGGAAGAGTTTCCCAGAGGAGGTGACCACTAAGCTGAGATGGCACAGACCAGTAGGAGCTAGCTGGCAAAGGGGGAGAAGGTTCCCCGCAAAGGAAAATGCACGTGTAAAGGCCTGTAGGTGAAGGGAACTCAGCAACCTTCATGGATTCAAAACTGAGATGGCTTTGTAGAGTTCTGCCACACACTGCGTGCCTTTGAACTAAATCACTTTACCTCCCAGAGCCTCAAGCTTTCTTTCTTATCTGTAAAATGAGGATAACACCACTTACATTGGAGAGAGGTCACAAGAAGTTAAAATAGATTAAAAATTCCTTACAGAGGCGTTCATCCTTATGATTTACATTCTCAAGACATGTGGCGAATACTCCATATCACAGAATCAAGGGGAGACCTTCGGTCAGCTCCCTCCACTCTGCCCCAGCGCATCGTGCTCCAGCCCCCTGTTCTCTTTGCCACTCCCTGCCCTTGCAGAGCACACTCCCCGCCAAGAGCTTCATCCTTGCCATTCCTTCTGCCCAGAATTCTCTTCCCCCAGATAGTCACATAGAGCCTGCTTCCTCACGTCCTTAGGTCTCTGCTCATCTGCTTAAATGTCTCTTAGTACAGAAGCCCTTCTTAATCCTCTGTGTAAAATATTAAAATCATTCTCCTTGAATTTTACTCTCCCCCTACACAGCATTTTCTCCACAGAAGTTAGCACCCCAATATCTCATATATTTACTTTCTGTGTGTCTGACTACCTGCACTAGAATTTATGCTCCTGGAGGGCAGGGGCTTTGTCTGCTTTATTTCCTGTGTACACCTAGAGCTTAGAGCTTAGTGCCTGGCACACAGTAGGTGCTCAACACATTTTTGTTAAAGGAACAAATACACTATGCTGAAGGGCAGTGCCTTTCTTTATTCTTTTCCTCTCTGACAGCCTGACAGAAAGCTTTGTGTTGCCTTGAGTGGACATTTCATAAACATTTGTTCAGGTGTACAATTGAATCACTTTTTACAAATGGCAGTGTTCATCGGGTACCGAAAGATCAACTGACTGTGTTTCTATTGCTTAGCAAATAAATCCAATGTTGTGTTTAATTATAATGTAGCAATACATTGCTCGCTCAATTTGGTGGGCAGAAGAGCAAAACTGGTGGTCTGATTTCATTAGCCAGTGAAATCTATTACCACATTTATCAATTAGTTCCAAATAACCACAGCCTTTGTTGATGCAAAAGGTCAAACACTGATGAGGTATGTCAGGAGCAGTACTCTGATTTAACAGATGAAGTATAGAAAAACAATCAAAGTGTCCCAGGGCTGAAATTTCTGCCATTAATCTAGGTCCATTGAGAAAATGAATTACTGGGACTAAGCCACCAAGATATTCATCCCACTAATGGTCTGAAAAGGTTCTTAAATTTCCCCTCAAATGAACAATCAAAAATTTGCTTTAATAATGGAAGAGGTAAACTCAAAATGAGTTCAACTGCTTCCCCCAAATGCTAAATACACAGTTGAAACTTAAACAAAATGCTGAGTTTACAAGTCTTACAATCTATCTCATATGCTTCAGGGCTTCCTAAGAAAGCCCTGAAAGATAGTTTTCTTTAAGAAAACTATCTTAAAGATTTATGATTAAGTTCATGGTAAGTATATTAATTACACACAATTTCAAGGTATTGCTAAGATGCCAAGAAAATGATGTGATTTGAAAGAGAAGCACAATAAGATTTAGTTTATTATAAACAGATTGGTCTTCAGAGGGTTGGTTTTACAAGCTAGAACTCCAATTTCTGTGAAAATTCCCTATTCCTGAGGAAGAGTCTTGAGGATAATTTCAGCTCAAGCCAATGCTACAGAGAAAATACAAATCAGCTGATAGCATGTATGCAAAGAATAACCTCTTACATTGACCTGGAATGTTTCAAAAGGCTTTTGCATTTTCACTTCCATCTGACTTGAGTTTCATCAACAGAGAAGCCGTGTCAGTGATGTCCCTAATTGTACAGATGGACAAATGGGCTCAGTGCATCCAGCAACCTGCCCACATCCCAGGACAGCATGAAGCAGAGCTGGGTTTAGCTACCCAGGTCTTCTGAAAACCAGGCCCAGCATTCTTTCAGTTGAAAGAATATATACTGCCTCTCAAACTTATTTTAAAGTGAGTGATCTCTTTCTATTCTTTTATAGCATTATATTTTAAATGGAACTCTACTTTAGGGAGACTTAAGCCTAACTGATGCATTATAACAAGTTTTTGTTTATTTGTTTGTTTTGTTTTTTACCCCAGAGCCCAATTTAGGCAGATTTCTAATGGGGCCTGGTTCTCTAGGGTTCTGTCCTTGGCTCATTGCTCTAAATTGAGCAATCTCACCCAGTCCCATGATCTGAACTAATATCTATGCCCTGATGATTTCCAAATGTTCAGAACCAGCCCATCCTCTTCACTGGGCTTCAGACTCATAGCCACCTGTCCATTGGGCATCTCCACCGCAATATGTCTAAGGTACCTGACATATGTCTTTAAATCTCATTATTTTCCTCTCTGCCTAGATCTCTTTCTGGGCTCATGATCTCTCTTAGCTATCGGTACCATCATCCATTGAACCTTCTAGCTAAATGCCTGGAAGTGATCCTGGGTTTCTTCTTCACCCCCTGGATCCACCCAGTCACCGAGTCTTGTCTGTTCTACTTGCTAGTATCCATCTTAGGCTAAGTGGCCATTCTTTGTGCTCCCATAATACCCTGGGCATACTCCAATTTTAAAACCCATCTATGATTACTTATTTATGGGCCATCTCTCCCACCCCTCAGACAGAGCCTCAAGAGGCAATACCACATCTATCATTTTGTATCTATCCCTCCTAACACAAGTGGCAGCTCAGTAAATATGTTCTGAGCTCAATTGCATTTTCCTCATTGAAATGGAGTGAATAGTATCAAATGCCTCCAGATGTCCTGAATGGCTCTTCATGTCAGCAGTAAGTTGAAGATTGAAACAAAATTTTCTAATGGTGATTTTTTTTTTCTTCTGGAGATGGAAAACAAATTGCAAGTGAGCTATCCCAAGTAAACATCCATTCTGAGACGCAATTTACTGTCTGAATGTTTCCAACCTGAATTTCTTCATCTATGAAGGAGAACTTGGCACTAGGTACTCTTGGGGGATGTGGGGGGAAGCATCTCATCTGACTCAATATTTTGTAATTCCATTGCTAAAGATAAACACATAGAACTGGACACAAGGACATCACTGTGAATGCACGGCTCCCCTAGGGATTAGCAATATGACCAGCCTTAGCTAACTTTTAAATAAATTATTTACAAGGAATGTCTAATAAAATCTTGAAGCTACCAGATGACAGTGAACACTCTAGGATAATGAAATGCCAATTGTGGGAAGACATGCCTCCTAGTGTCCAAGTACACTAGCCTTCTCTAAAAGACCTTGAACTTGCCATGCTTCCTCCTGATACTGGGCACCTGCATTTGCTCTTCTTTATCTTGAATGCTCTTTCCTTCCTTCTTCACAAGTTACCTCAGCTCAAGAGTCATGAACACATTGAATTAGAAGTTCTCATTTATTGCAATTCAGTCCTCTTCTTCATAGCACTGGTTATAACTGGAATTTTCTATTAGTATGATTATTGAATTGATGTCTTTCTTTCTCACGAGACCATACTCTCCACAAGGGAGCATTTTTGTTTTTTTCCTCATCATTGTATCCATATCCTTGGCAGAGAGTTGATGCTCAATAAACATTTGTAAAATGAGTCACTCACTGTGTTCCAAAGTAGTGTGAGGGAGGAGAAAAGTGGCCAATGAATTTCATTTTGGGAAAATGTCAAGCTATTCTAATAAACTGGAAAGTCTCTGAGCTGTGTATTACATCCTTGAAAAAGGATCTTAGGAGTCAATGTGAGAGTGGAAGAACAGGCACTGAATGAGGCCACCATTTGGCATAGCAAGCAAGACAAGTTAAAAAAGGAGACAGCAATATGACTAAAAAATTCAGGGTTCCAATGACAATCCTGTGTAAGGGTTCATAGTCAAAATCGGATGTGAAAGTGACTAACGTATTGAGAATGCCATGGCTGGCACATCCTGAACAAACAAGGACTATATGAAAATAACAAATGACAATTCGCAGCTGTCTTTGCAGCAAGTAGATCAAGAAAGAGCAGACCTTCTTTTCAGAGCAGAAGGAATGATGTTTGCGGATGGAAAAGTGAACATCCAGCTCCCAAATTTGACTTACGTCTTTCTCTAAAAAGAACACTCTTCTCACTAGAATGAGTAGAATAAATGGAATTACATTCCAATACAGGTGAGGTAACAGTAAGAGTCCAAAACAAAACTCCACGCTCAAATGAAAGACATTTGGGGACTCTGAAAGTCTGCTGATAAGAAATAGGAGTCAGAAACTTCCCAGGAGATGGGAATCAGATAGATGTTGTCATAGTTTTCAAGAAGAGAAGAGGAAGGCATCAGAGAGCAATAATGCAAGCATGTGATATTTATCACTGACCCAACCCACAAACTGATTTGGAAACGGATGACTTGTGACTTCTTAGACATGAAAGCAATGCTCAGAGAAGCGGCCTCACTGAAGGCTCTCCGAGCAAAGCTATGCTCAGCTAACTTCAGATCACATAATAATCTGGAGTCAGCAAGGCTCCTGATGGGTCCCTTATGACATCCTTGAGACACAAGAGTCAGACGATATTAGAGATTGGTATATTTACACAGATCCGACAGTGGTGTTCAGAGCCTAGCTTAACTGATCTTAGCTTGGAGGGATATTGCTAATCTTCCCAAATTCTGAATTTTGAAAAAAAGTGAGATCAGGTAGAGACTATTCTTTCAATTTGAGGAGAACTTAAAGGTTATTTTCTTTAAAAGTCACTGTGCTACATAAGCATATGAGTACAGCACAGTATGTCAGGTCTGGCAGTCAGCATTTGTGGACCAGTTCCACATCTGGAAAATGGGATGGAAAATGACCACAGTAAGCATTTGAAGCTTTAGGACTAAACAGTGATTAGCATGTACCCAAGAACCCAGCGTGCCAAGAACTACATACGGCACAAAGTGGTCCGATTCATGAGTTGAAAATTATGTGTTGAAATACATGTTTAAGTGTAACATAGTGAGGAAAAAATAAAATTTAAACTGCACTCTTCTATAAATTCTTCCTCAATCAACATATTTTAGATACATTCCACACTTTGTCAAAAACAACAAATCCAATGTGTGCTGGTTGACTTCAGGGGTTTGGGGCTGAAATGTCAGTGATGGCTGACTTCCCGTTGAATACTTATCTTATGAAACATGATAGAAAATGGCGCCTGTCATCCTGGAGGGCAGGTAAATGGGATGCGTGCCCATTTGTTTCCCCAACTTCTCTGTAGAGCTTGACTTGGGAAAAAAGTCAATGCCTTGGTAAATTATTCACCAGTACTATCGAGCTCCGCATCAGCCAACAAGCCCAGGACAAAGGAATGAAAGTCTTTTTTCCCTCAGCAAAGTGACTCATTGACTATTTACTTTCCAGCTTGCTCTTTTTGGTCTCTGGCCCACGGCAGGCTCCAGACCTTCCAATCAAAGTCAAAGGGGAGACCCTTCTCTTGTTATATCTCCTGGGAAGTGGGCTTCTGTTCCTCCATGGAATGCAAGTAAACACATTGAGAATCAGGGTCAGAACACAGCCAGAAAAAGCACAGAAATATAACTGGCCTCTCTCTGCTTTCACGAGGCACAGTTGGCTAATAGACAGAAGAAAGTCATGCCAGACGGAGCCTAAGGTACCACCTTCTAGAGTCCAATTGGACGAGTACTTGCAGATGGTATCATCTTTGTAGTTGGCTGGAAAATAAATACCTTTGCAGAAGAAAACTCCCAAACAAACAAACAAACAAACAAAAATAAAAAACTCTATTTGGATAGGTCAGAGACATCTCCAGAAAGATCCCTTAAGCTCTGATAAAGGCCATCTTGGGACATGTATGATAAATGAGGCTGTCTGGTACTCCCAAGTTTCTCACTGTGCTTTGTGGATCAAATTCACACCCTCTGTGACCCAAACGTGCCCTTTACTGTGTCTGAATTCCAAGGACTTGGCTTTCAAAGGCTTATCCTTAAGACTCCGCACTCAGGCCAGCATCCTGCATGGAATTAAATTATCCTGTGAAATAAATCCACAGGATAAAAATAGCATTTGAATGTATCCTAATTAAATGTGCTCCCTTCAAAGTCAGCCATACCAGTTAGAGCCTGCACATGGGATTCCAGTCAAAGAATCACTTAAAATAAATTCTCAGAATTGAGCTACAGATACCAAGATTTGAAATAAAACTTCTCAAGATGTGGGAAGACACTGATTCACCAGAAACTACATGAGATTAGTGTCCATCCTCCATATTTCAAGACAAATGAAACAAGTAGACACAGAGGCAGTCAGATCCTACAGAGGAAAGCAAGCTCACAACCATGTAGCTTGATACGGTGCTTAAGTAAAGCCTCTGAGTATTCCAGAAAACAAGTTTAGACCTCACTGCTTCTCCTCACTACTGTGGTCTGAATGTTGTATCCCCTCAAAATTCGTATGTTGAAATTCAGCCCCCACAGATGATGGTATGAGAGGTGCCTAGGTCATGAAGGTGGAGGTCTTGTGAAAGAATTAGTGCCCTTACAAAAGAGGCTCCAGAAAAATCCCTAACCCCTTCTGTCATGTGAGGAGGACACAGCAAAAAGATGGCCTTCATCAGACATTGAATCAAGGCTGGCACCTTGATCTTGGACTTCCAGCCTCTAGAACTGTGAGAAATAAATTTCTGTTTATAAGCCACCCAGTCTGATGTATTTTGTTACAGCAGCCCGGATGGGTTAAGACACCCACTGCCTCATTTTCATGAATTAAAGTAGCTCTGTTACCAGAAGGGCTATAAGAAGCCCATGCTTTAGTGGTCTACAGGTCTCTCCTAAGGAGACAGTGTAGCTCAGTGGTTAAAAACATAGTTTGAGTTCTGGCTTCACTACCAGTTACTGTTCTGGTTATTAAGTCTTCTAAGACACATTCATCAAAATAAAATGAACAATATTACTGTTATATAATAATACGGTTAGGATTCAGGGAGAAATGCAGGTAAGGTGCCTGGCCTGTAACAACTCCTCAGTTTAGCTCCTGTTGTTATTATTTTGATGTACAATGGAAGTCCCTGCCAAGTAAGAAAGTCATTACTCTTAAAAATTAAATGTGGGAAACGCTTTCTCTGGGAGTAAACTAAGCAGAGATGGGTAGATAAGCCATGGAAAGGAGAACAAAAATGAACTCAGGGCCAAGAGTCTGCCATCACCACCAGGGAGGACTCTAAACTCCCTCCACCATCAGAGAGTGTATCAGCAACGATTGTCAATCATACTCTGGGCAGAATACTGAGACAGGAAAAGCTACATGATAGAGACTGAGGGAGCACATCACAGCCTGGGTAAGAAAGCTCACTGCACAGGCTGTCTACAGCAACCTGGGGTGGCTCCATGACTTACGAAGCATGGATTCCTGATTCCCTTGAGGAAGAACATTCCCGCTGCTGGTCATCCAGCCTGGCTCCCAGCTCTGCATCCCCTTCTTTACCTCACAGCTGGGGCCATGACAAAGGCTACATCTAGTTGAGGCTTCAGGGCTCTGCACTGAGAATTAACTAGAAGACATTTCCTTAGAGGGCCAGTTTTCCTCCTTCGCTTTCCCACTTCTTTCTGGCACCGTCGGCCAGTCCTGCAGCAATCTTTCCTAGTTTCACTCTCCTCTTCCTAGTTTGACTCCTGGGGTATTTAAGAAGATTCACTGTGTTCAAAAGCCCTCTTACACTTTAATAATGATGTCTATTCTGTCATGAGCTCACAAAAGGAACAGCATTTAGCACGGCTAATAAATAGCAAATTTTAATCAGGAAATTTTTTATGTTAACGTTCATGCTCCTACTACTATAAAACAGAATTTTTCTCACAGGACAGAAACAATTGCATATGTAGAAGAAATAAAGAGTATGTGTGGCAACTAGGTTATAAAGTGATCTAAAGAGTGAGAGGACATTAGCAACAGGAAAATAGGAAAATTTAAGAATAACAATTGTTTAACACCCATTATTACATTTCCCATCTTACTCAACCTTCTGTATGACTTAAAGTTTCACCCGACACCCTTTAACCTCTGAGATCCAACAACGTCCACCAGATTTCAAGCCTATTCAACGTACGGTGTTTTGTGATCAGAAGATTGCGTGTCATGCAGTGGAATCAAATAATACTGGGGAGGGAGCTACAAATGAGAAATATCGTCAAGTGGGACACTGCTCATTGACCGTTCCCCTCTTAGCTCCTCGACTGGGGAGCCATGACCCCATCTCACTATGATTCTTATTACAGCAATTAGAGTAATAGTTATCCACACTCTTCAGTTTAGACTTGGATTCTTAAAATGGAATGGATCACTTCCAAGATTAAAACAGAAAAGAAAAAAAAAGAGAGAGCAACAATGGTTCAGCACCTTGCAGGGTTTGGCTATCTGTACGAGGCCCTCAGCAAACCCCAGCTGAGCAAATTCATGAATAGTCTCTTCCCAGGCTCACAAGCCTATTTTACAAACACCACATGGGGGCAAGTTTTAGTTTGCAGGTAATGCTGATCACTATGTTATTCATTTCTTCTCATGGACACTCAAACCTCTGTGAATTGAATTCCTGAAAGATTTCAATTGATTATGATGAGAAATGGAAGGCTGGATGAAGTGGAGAGTAAACAGGGGCTAAATTATGAGAGGGGTTCCAAGCAACCAGAACTCACCTGTAGATGATGCCTTTCTCATGTAGGAACATGAGTGCTGAAATGATTTCTGCAGCATAGAAACGAGCTCTTGGTTCATCAAAACGACGAGACTTCTGAATGTGGAACATCAAGTCGCCCCCATTCACAAACTCCATCACAAAAAACAGACGATCCTGGATACAAACACAAGAGAGGATCCAACGTGGTGTAGCAATGAGCCTAGAGTCCAATCAGTATTGCATTACCATGGGCGGTGACATGGGGAGAAGAGGTTGTCAAATGGAGGTACTCAGAAATATTAGGACAGGGGGCTGGGCACAGCTGGATGGGTCTGGTGGGATTAGATCCCCAAGAGGAAGTGGGGGGGTAATACCCAGATCTCCTTCAAGTTGTTCCATACAACCTTGAATTTCTACATTAAATAAAAAGTAGAGAAGACATCTGAAGCCTTTGGCTCTGCACCTTAAATGCCATGTAACCTTGAGCTTATATTTTTTTTGACAGTCAACATTAGTAGCTCATAGCTATCCCTCCCTGCATCATAGGCTTTTATAAACTGAAAGAGAGCAACATAAATCAGAAGGCACATGCCTTTCACCTGGAACATGTGGGGTTAGTCATAGAAAGTAAGGGACATCTAACAGCTTCACACCTGGGCAGACAAAAATCACAGAGAAAGGAAAATGCTTTGGAGAAATCAATCAAACAGCAGTCTGATGACAGCCTCAGCCTAGTCTTAACGTTAGAAATCCCAGTCAGCCTATCAGAAGATTCCTTAGTCAGGAGTGGAAACATAAGGAACTCTCAACTCAGCAGGTGAAACGGACTCTTAAAAAGGTTACCGATGTACTGTACTAAGTATTGTGCAAGTAGTGTGAACAAAGTGCTATAGAAATTAAGACTGCTTAATGAAAGAAATGTTTAAGTCTCAATTAAAAGGTTATGTCTCCAACAGTGACAGTACAAAACTCTTGGTTTCAGGAACCTCTAAGACAATGGATTTCCTCACTCCCTCCAACTAACATTTATGAGTCCCAGGTTAGCCAGGTGTTAAATTAGGTGCTGGGAACCCAACAGAGAATAAACAGTCATAAAACAGACAGAGCTTCTACCCACATAGAATCTGGTGTGGGAGACACACATTACGTTAAAAAAGTTACAGAAACAAGCACAATACAAATTCTGGTGAATCCTGTGAAGGAAAAGTGAAAGAGGCAGTGAGCTCTGGCCATCTGCTTAGGGGTGGGGGAGGTCTCTCCGACCAGGTGACTGAGGCCGACCAGGTGACTGAGGCCGCAGGATAGGTGTAATCAGGGCTAGTGATCGGCCTTCTTTGAAGTAGGAGAGAGGGTGGGTGTCATTTTGTAAGGAAATTGGTATTTTGCCAATTCACAGAGGATGTGTGTACAAAGAACTCATCTTTATTTGTGGTTTTAAGTGCCACCAGCTTTGCCCTGAGTGTCACCACTCAGTCACAGCTGAGCAGTAAACAAAGATTTTGTGTGTACTTGCTCACCTCCCTATTCAACACCAGTTTAATCAGGCCCTTCCTGATCATAAGACACTACCATTTATCACCTCCTAGTCCTGATTTTAAGACCTTAATTGGAAGGGGGAAAAAAATCCCGTGTCTATAAAACTCTCTGCTAAGGAGAAGCAAGAATGAAGACTGAAGAGGGAGTGACAAGTTTGACACACAAAAAACCCAAACAACAACTCTCTAGGTTGGACAATGTACTTGTAAGCTAACAGAAAACTAAGTAATACTCAGATACAACAAGCCATCTGACTAAACTAATTGCCTTCATTTGAGTGTGACTGACAAGCAGAGAGACAGAGTTGGATGGGACGAGCTTGAATAAGCAATGGTGTTCCATATTTTCTATATGGGTAGGACTCAGGTGGAATGACAGGGTTAGCAGTGGGTTAGGGTGAAGGGTAAGTACGTGATGGAGACATGGGTAAGGGCAGCATCCACACAGGAAGTTGTCATGCAGATGCTGCTTTCATTTGGAGGGGTGGCCAATGGTAGCCTGAAGAAGACTCAGGTGATAAAGCCACCCCGAACTACCCCACGGCACGTAGGTCAGTCTTACCAGCCTGTTCACCTTATTCATGGCTAAACTGGCAGTCACGGTGAATTCCAGTAGCTCAAAATACCTGACTATGGGGACTGAGTTGGTAGGTTCGTGGCAACTCTTTAGGCTGCTGGAAGTCAGTGTACTTGGCAAGAGTTGCTAAGCAACAGGCATCAAAAAGATGAGGGCATTCCAAGGGAAATTTCATCAATTTCTAGCTTCCCCCAAATCATTCTTCTATCTCAAGTATGCGAAGCCAGACCGTGGGCTAAACTCCAGCTCTGGGGAGAGGAAATATTGCCTTCTAATCCTGATCGTTGTCCTCTTTCTTGACCCCACCCCCAGACCTGGAGGCAGATTCTCAGATATGGGGGGAGAGGGAACAGGGGCTGGGAGGCACGTGCACCTGTGATGCACAGTGAGGGGGGTGGCAAGCTTTAGAACTGTGGAAATATGGGTTTCTTTTCATTCAGTCTCATTTCTAACCTCCTGTCTGGCACCATCTAGAGCAGTGGGTATAATTTGCATCCTTCAGGCTACATGCAACTCTTGAAGCAAACAGGAAGGGGAAACAAGTCCGCCGAGACATAATATTTAACAAAAAGTAATGGTCCATCCTATCAAAGACCTAAAATAATGTCATAAGGTAGAAAAATAAAAACATGTTTATCAACTAGCAGGATGCTTTTGCTGTGAGGAGACCTGCCACATACATGCCCTTCTCTTCACCTGCTTAAAAATGTCTGCTGCAGAAGCGGTTAAAATTTGGCAGCAATTTCTCCAAGATTTCTCTTCCAGAGAAAGAGATAAATAACAAAATCTCCAGCATTGAGAAGCAGATCCACTCATCATTAGGTGGTGGTGGTGGGGACGAGTGAGGTAACAGAGGGGCCATCACCAGCAATAAAATTTCATTAAGCACGTCCTCGGGTGAGGGTTCTAGAAAGTGTGCAGTAAACATAAGTGGTGGCTGCTGGTGGCTCTGATGGTGAATATGTTTTCAGTGGTTTTTGAAAAAGGTCATCAATGTGAGTGATTTCAGCTATACCCAAAGATGCAGATAGGACCAAAAAAATCATGCTTATATAGTGAGAGAAGTCAGTGTTCACTTGTGGGATCTGGGATGACTTTTATTTATTCTTTATTTTTTGCAGTATCTCTGAAGGTTTCTGTGATAAGTGTGAATTACTTTTATAATTAGAAACAAACCAAAGTCACATGGGCTGCCTCCATATTTTTCTAACTTTCATCTGAAAGTTGAAAGATGGCACTCTGAAAAGGCACAGTGTGAGCCTGTCTTAGAGAGCAGTTATTAGGCAGGGGGAGTAGGGAAGCAGCTACGGAAAGAGGGCCCCTCACACCCCTTGGTGCCCATTATTAAGGGCCACTATGAACCACCTTCTCCCTTAATGGCCTTTCTGATGCCTAAAGCATCCAGGCCATCACTGCTGTTGGAACGACATCCAAAATGAGACTCAATGGCTCTGATTTGGGTCTCAGGGCTCCACTGGAGGTACAGGGTCTGAATTCTGGAATGGAGGCTTTATAGCATCTCCTGAGGCTTTCAGAGATCTTTTATGCTTCTTTTACAGTTCTTCAGAAGGGATGGTTTTCTAAGCACACACTATGCCAGGTCCTGGGTGGGGACCAAGTGTTGTAAAATGAATGGGATCCCACTTGCTTTCAGGAAGCTCACAGACATGTAGGTAGAACATATCACCCCCGTGTGCTAAGTGCAGTAGAGGGGCACAGAGGGTGTCAGGGGGCCACAGAGTGGGGACATCTGATCAGCGTGGGGTGGAATTTGGGGGAGGCTTCTGAGAGGAGCCAATTCCCCAGCTTGAAGGAAAAGGAAGCACGAATCAGGCTGGAATGGGGATGGTAAGGGGAGGGATCACAGAGAATGAACAGTTGAAGTGTCTGGTGTGAGGCAGGACGTAGTGACTGCAAGGGGAGATGTGCCCAGTCGCTGAGGCCGAGTGTGCGCCTCACTGTAATACATACTGCTACTTCCATTGCTTTGGTAGCAAAAGCAAAAGGCTAGTTAGGGTGCTCCCTTCCACCCCATCCCCAGGCCACCTGGAACTGAGAACGGCAGGACTCAGTCCTGTTACTACACATGATCACTCACTTATTGGTTTCTACCATAATTACAGGCCCAGGGTCCGAGCTAAAACAGGTGGCAGCTAAGGAGCTCAGCTTGGAAAAGAGTCCAGGGAACCTACCTGCCAGCTATAATAAAACAACACTTGCTACAAAAACAAGTCCCTCCAGCTAAGTCTTACTCCTATGGCATGAATTGCTTCCACCTGAAAGAGACCTTTCACATGTCGTGACTGCCCTTTACAGAGACTTGTATTTGAACTTCGGAAAGGAGGCGGAAGATAACCTCCGCCTTCAACTCCATTTTCAATCTGTGCTTTTAAGAACTGGCCTCACTGACTACTCGACAAACACTAAGTCATGCTTCATACACTCAACAGTGAAGCAACTAGAGGAAGCATTTCTGGGATCCCCGCGTTAAGGGAGGCATGGCATGATAGATCAAGGTCGTCATGAGTCAGGGAAGAGCTTCCAAATCCCACCCTGGGCAGGGATAGCAGACTGCTGCTTCTGTATAGAAATCTGTGTAGACAGCCATTCCAGTTTGTCTAAAGTCCAATTTTCTACACTCTGAGCCCGGATACCTGCCCAGCTTTCCCTGAGGCCTCTGGCTCTTCTAAGGTCAATTCTGCCCTAACCTCCATGGAGGAAACCTAAGGTCCCACAGACAGGTTTAACCTTAGTTCTAAAGCCAAGAGGCCCAGCCCTTTGTCCCTCCCTCCTCTTTTTTTTGTTCCTGATTCAGCCAACTGCAAATACAAGTCATGAAGACAGGTGAAGAACACTTGGGGGAATAAAAGCATCGCAGAAATCCCTCTGTGCTGCCACGCCCTGCTGGTGTGAGTTACAGGAGGCCAAGGAGCTGGTTAATAATAGAATTCCTGTCGTCACCTGCCTGGCTCCATTAACCTGCTGTAGCCTGGGCCAAGTCTGCCTGGCTGTGACCAGTTCAGGGCTGTTACTTGCTGGAGCCTGACAGTGGCTGTCAGTATAAGCAGTGTGGACTTCCGAAAGGCCCTGATAAGGACTGTTGTTTAGGAGGTAAAAGTGATGGGTTTTAGTTGCATGAAAAAAAAGTTCAAAACAAAACAGATGGGTCGATGAAAGTGATACACTGTTACCGGTGACAAGATGACATCACCTCAGGAGGGTGACCAGACAGAGAGCACGAGCCAGGGAAGGGATACCTAGGGTCAGTGTGGAAGACCTTGGGAGGTGTCTTTTCAGCTCATTGATCCCTTTCTCAGAGAACTGCCCTGGTTTGGTCACGTGGGTAAATGCTGGACATCCTGCAAACGACTAGTTGGACCAAGCTGGGACTCCCATCATCTCTTTCCCAGAAAATCTGACCTGAGATGGAGAGGTTTTGACTTAGGCTGTACTGTGTGCAGGACATGAGGAGACATGCATTAGGGAGCTCAGGCCGCCTTTCCGGTATGAACATGTGAAATGTGTGGTTACAGCAGATTGGTGAAAGCTTGGATGGATGGATGGATGGATGGATGGATGGATGGATGGATGGACGGACGGACGGACAGACAGATAACGGAGAAGAACAAAGGAGAAACACAGAGTGAGGCACGGACAAGAGATTAGGGAGCATGAGTGAGCCCAGAAGGAAAACCTGGGTTTCTCTTTTCATTTTCAGATCCCTGAAGAGACCTGGCCAAGTTCTGCCCAGGTTCCATGAAACACCCTTTTTTATCTCAGAATCTTTATTTTCACTTCTCCTTTTTTGCATGACTATGGTTAAGTTGCTTTCTGTTACTTGCTACTAGGAGAATTTTAACTGCATCACACACCAATTTTTGAGGGGTAGGAGGTTTCCTGATTTATAAATCTGGGGTAATAATACCTATAACTACAGGCATTGTGTAAGGATTAAACCAGAAGTAAAGTACCTTGCACAGCATCAGGCTCAGAAAAGAATCTCAGCTAATAGAAGCTACTGTTTACTACTTTACGTGAAGGGGCCAAGCTAACTCTAGGAGACCTGTGCACAGCGCCCAAGTCTGGTGTTACAAGCAGAAGCACAGTGTGGGGGTGAGGGCCGTGGGCTCTGGAGCCAGGATGGCTGAGATGCAAAAGCAGACCTACTGTGCCGTATTTATTTCCTCTCTCTCGAAACTCTCATCTGCAAAACTGGGATGACAAGAGGACTGAACTCACAGGTGTGTGAGGATGAAATGACGTTAGCTAAGAATTTCAAACAGTGCCCGGCACACGGGGAGTGTTCAATAAATGTTAGCAGCTATTACTATTATCCTCATTATCATTACCATCTCCACTACCACTTCAGCCTCCACGGCCATCTGCCCCTTGAGGGGGAGCTACAGTGTGCTTGGCAGTAAGTTGCCTGCTGAGGAGTCCTCACTCCACATGGTGCCTCACTCAGGGAGTCTCAGACTGGTAGGTAAAAGGAATGAAATAGCAGCCGAAACAGCAGCTGCAGCAGTTCCCTGACTTGGCGTGGAACAGGAATCTAGAGGGTTCAAGGAGGATGCGTAGGTTAGCTGCTGTGGTGAAGGGGCATTTCCTGGTACCACATGGTCATGACCTTGATCTGGTAAGGAGGACTTTTCATTCTGGGAAGTGATAACTAAGCAAGGGGTTACAAAACTAGATTTGATAACCAAAACACGTTAACCAAAGTTTCAGTTCCAACAAGTTTTTCAAGTTTGTAACGTCAGATGATAAGGCATATTCTCTATTTTAGGAGTTTACAATCATAATCGTTATTATTATTGCTAAGCAAACGTGCTCCCCTACGGACTGCAAGCATATTATACTAAGTGAGACTTTTTGTAGTAGCTATTCTCCTCTTCTATAAAGTTGATTCATTTTTATCAACTAGAGAAAGATTTTTCTGTTTAAAGCAGGAATCCATAGTCCCTACAATCTACAGATATAAATCTCATTTGAAGACACAATGAAGATGTCTATTACCTTTTGGAAATAATTCAAAGACTACAAACAACATCGAAAGTTAGTAACTAAATTAATCATTGCTCTGAAGCAATGTCGAGCTGGGAGCCACATCTAGACTTATTTGCCCAAGTTCTAAGAATTGCTTTGGAATTATTTCTAAATGAACAACACATCAACCCTGTACCAAATGCTGCAGAGTGCTAATCACCAGCTGTGGACCAGGAAAAGGAAACCTCCAGTACTAGACCTGAATTTCTCATAAGTACCCCTTGCTTTATAATTTTTCTCTGACGAAGTCATCTAGTGGGTGAATAGGGAGTTCATATCAACAGGAAACAGTTACTGACGTTCAAAGGGGTCACAGGGGAAAAACATCCTCGTGAGGAAATCTGATTGCACCATGTCTGAACTGGAAACAAATTTAACCACATTAAGAAAGATTACAAAGCCTTCAAGGAAGAAACAAGGAGAGAGAATCCAATGGCTTCTTCTCTTTTATTTTTTTGACTTATCATTTTGCACAGCCTGAAGATATCAGAGCTTAATTCAATTGCCCAGCAACCCCTCTGTCAAGCCCATAGGCATGCTACATCCTGTCTGAGCTCAGAGACTAGTCTTTGGGAAGGAGAAATATGTCTCCAATTTCTCCAAGCCCTTAGGAACTTGCATTTCAAACCTGGAGGAACACATAGCTCTTTTCAAAGACCAAGTGTTTTCTCGGTAAACTGGACACACTATGGCCATCCCTTGTAATGAAAGTCGACAAGGCTTACTGGCATTTACACCAGGCCAGGGGGAAAAATGAGGCAATCTAACTTGCAGTCCAACACACTGTGAAGCATCTGGGCTAGGATGTTCTTAAAGAATAAACAATCAGTAACATATAATCAGGGACATAGCAAACTCAGAGCACAGGTCCTCCCTTCCTAGTGGGGCCCCTCCGGCATCTCTGGTCCACACGTATCTTGCCCAGTATCACTGTACTGGGCTGCACTGGTTTTGTGCACTTGGTCTTGTTTTCTATGGAGGACCTGAAACCTTTGAAGGCAGAGCCCGGATGCTAACTGATGTATCGCTACATCAGTTATGCCATCAAGCATAATGCCTGGAGCTTGGTAAGGGTTAATTAAACCCTTTGGGAACTAACATGCAGGGGGCCATTTTTGTTTCCTGATACAATTTAAATGAGAAGATTAGAAAAGCTGGAACAAAGTGCCAAGGTTGGTTCTATCCATCCACTTTATGTAAATAAAGTGCAAAGAAGTGAAGGTCCCTTGCCCATCGTTAAAATAGTTCGTGGAAGAGTTCAAGAAGAGAAGTGGGTCTGTTTGATGCTACTTCATTTCCGTTTATTTATAAAGTTTTGGTTTTTCTCTGCTTATAAACATTTTATATGTTTATCGCTCAAATGTAATTATAAAGTAAATGCATAAGAAAATTGAGGAAAAATAAACAAAATGAAAATAAAATCTTGATATCCAGAGATAGAAGTCCAAGTGCAAGGAGAAACAAAGCTATTTATGGCTTTTAGCGTCCAAAGAACTGAAGATTTCAGGGCAAATACGAAATTTGCAAGGTGATTTTAAATAGTATTTTCCCCTTATGTCCTACTTATACTTAACACTCTATTGCATGTTTAAAGAAGAGAAGAAAAGAAAAAACATAGCCTTCCTTTTTCACTTATATCACATAATAATACCTGATGTACTTAGTCATCGAAAGCATGATTTTTTTAACAGTCGCATACTATCCCAATGCCATTTCTATAGAGTCCTACAATTAGTTGGACTTCTAATTAAGTTAACAGACATAAAAAGACATGATATTAATAGCCTACTCCCTATACTATAATAAAAATCATTTTTATTAGCCTGGAAAAACAGGCATCTCAGAGAGTTTCTATAGGGGAATAGAATAAAGAGCAAAAATGCCATTTTACTTATTTGCATCATTTTTTCATGACAGCGGTTCCTAAACTTGCAACAACCTCTCAAAGAAGCCACGATTTCAGCCCTCCCTTTGGCCTATAGGTGAACGAGACGTTTCTGCCTCACAGGAGGAGATTCTGGCTTTCGGTTGTCTGATTAAACATTTTGCCCAGGTAGAGAAGTGGTGAACCTGGCCAAGCATGTTCCCTATCTGCCTCGAGATGGTGCCCGGGGACCTGCTGGCCACCAGTCTGTTGCTTCCTCTGCTCTGCCGTAGGCAGTGCGTGCTGGAGGCCCCGTGTGGAGTGTGCACTCCACACGCTCTTCTGAGTTTTGTTCTTCCAGTGCAGCCTCAACCTGTTCTCCTTGGCCCCTCTGGCTGGAGAACGAGATGTGTTCAAGCAAATGACTCCCCCACAATCTCCTCCCAAGCCCTCTTGGCAACATGGCTGCAATACTGATGTTCACTATCCATCAAGGATGAAAGAAGCAGACCTTACTACAAAGGCAGGGAGACCAAAGTAAAAGAGGCATCGTCTAATCAGATGAAGGGCAAACTAATCAGACATAGATGAAAAAGTTTACAGAGAAGAGAGATCACTGTATTAAGTTTGTAGAGAAGCTTCAGTATGTTAAATGGAGTTCAGATGGGCCCTTTAAACCCTCGAGGATGAGAGCAGAGACCAAGATGGCAACACCAAAAACCTCATCCCACATCCAATGGATAGCTTTGAATCTTCTGGTGAACTGCCTTCATCTCGGCACTTGAGTTTTCCTCCTAGGAAATCACTTCCTTCTGATTCTTCTTTTGGACTTTTTCCCACCCTTCTCCACTCTTGCTTAGAATTCCCTTTTCAGCTCTCCTCTCTTATCCATCTATAAACACCTACTGAAATATTTTAAAGTATAGTTTCTACTATACCGAGAGGATACTGATGACACCAAAATCTAATCTCCCATCTGAACCATGTTTCTGAGCAACAAACATTTTAACACTGGATTTTTCTTGCAATGAAATTGATCCTATTCCGTTCCTCCAGGTTCGCCAATGGCCAGAACTCTGGCCCCTCCTCTCTTATCCTAAAACGTCCTATTGATCACGCCTCCTTAGTGTTTCTTTGATTTCACTCCCATTTGCCCACTGCCTTGGAGAAGGCAGGTCCAACCGAACACGGGTTCCGCATCCTTACCACGTCTGCTACCCCTTCCTTCTCCTTCTGCAGACGGCCACCAGAGAACTCCTCGAATGCAAATCTTATGTTGCTCCTTGATTTGTCAAGTCCTTTCAGCTCCTTAGCAAAGGATATCAGACCCATTATGGCTTTGCTTCTTTATCACTACCCACATTTCCTTTCCTACAATCCTGCTGCATCAAGTTATTGGGGAGTCCTGGGCACATCACACATTTTAATTCTCTGCGCCTTTGCACTAATGTTACCTCTGTCTGGGAGACCTGTCTTCTCCCCCATCCTGTGATTGTAGGGCTCCTATTTATCTTCAAAGCACAGCTCACACAGCCCCTGCTCTGGGAGCCCTTCCACCCTCCCCAAGGACCAAGTTATGACTTTCTTCCATCACATGGTTTTATAGGTATCTGTGTTTAGGATGATCCTTGGCTGAATGCAACTGGATGACAGATCTATAGGACATGTATCTTCAGTCCCTGGCACATAATATGTGCTCAGTAAACATTTACTGAATTGAACTGAAAATACAAGATAGATACAATATTGCCATTCAACATAGAAATGGCCGATGTCTATAGTGGCTAGGGTTTACTTGGAATATTTAGAGACCACTCAGTTTTAAAGAGAGCATCTAAGGTATCTGTACCTTTAAGTTGAAATGACATTTCTATGTATGGAAAACAAAAGAAAGAAAACAGCAGTTTGCTTTCCCCAAAGCACACTTGTTTTACTACCAACACATTTTTTTCGACACTGGTTGACAAATGTTTCTTAAAGCTTTGATTATCACAGACAGACATCCCTGTAAGTTCAGGGTGGGGATGATGATTTTCATAAAATGCCACTGATTCTATGCCTTGGTGGTAAAGTGAAAGCATAATGATTAAACACCAAAATAACAGAAGCTGCACTTTTTCAATTGCTTGCTTTTAAACATAATCAGTTTTAAATATATGCTCACTGAGCTAATCTTTTGCTCTCTAGATGCCCCCAGGCTCTGCTATTTCGGTCTTATCACAGCAGGCCTCAGTGTTCAGAACCGCTGGTGGTGAGCGAACCCTACTTACATTCCACAGACCCTGTATACTTCCGCTGTCCCCTCCCAGTCCCTGCAAGTGCCACAGTGCAGCCACTGATAGCACTTAGGGGCCCCGAAACAGGAAGTCTGCCTGTCTACAAACTCAGAAAAATAACAAAAAAGATAACATTTATATCTTATAAGGAAGATTTGTCACACTTTGCTTTGGTCGGTAAAAAGTAAAGTGGTCTTCTAGTGCACTTGACTTCTCCTATCGAGGACAGACCACCTGACTTTCATGTAAGGCAGTGGTTTTCAACTGGGGAGACTCTTCCTCCCAGGGGACATTTGGCAGTGTCTGGAGACATTTTGGTCGTCTCAATGAGGAACCTGCTGCTAGTGAGTAGAGGCCAGGGACGCTGCTAATTCTATCATGCCAGGACAGCCCCTCATAACAAAGGATTACCCCTCTCCCCATGTCAGTAGTGGGAAAATGACATCATACTATGCAAATAAGTTTTTTGTTTGTTGGCTTTTTTTTTGCTGGAAAGGTTGAAAATTCACTAGCAATTTGATTATTAAAACTATTAGACCTGTTCGTGAGGGTCAAGGTGGTGGTGGTAAAGTTCTGGGCCAGGCGGAAGGGAATTTCCTGCTTCAGATCTGTCCTGCAGTCCAAGTAAGGAGAAATAAATCAAGTTAATTGATCAGACCCTCAATTCTACAGGCTTCCAGAAAAGAAACTGAACTAGTCTCTCGGTCAACTCCACCATATTTGGTACCCACGTTGTTCGTTGTGTCTAACTCATCTTGACCCTCCTTCCACTACTGGCTAGAAGATCTGGGCTGGTTGTGGGCATGGGCTAGCTCCCACTTCACAAGGAGACCAGGCCTGAGTGACCCCTGGGAGTGAGGAGGTGAAAGGGGAGGAGGAAGAACAAGGAAGCAGACATGGTCCACAGCACAGAAAGAGAAAACCAGGTGACGGGGAGGGGAGGAGTTTTCCTGGAAGGGCTTTCCTCTTTTGTTTGGGTTGGGTATTATGTGTGACATCATTTTAATGTTTAAAATATGAAAACACTGTAAGAATGGAATTAAGAGACTGTGGAAAGAGTTCTAAGACTCCTTTCGTAACACCTATGCGATAAATCATTACAGACTATCCTAAGGAATTGGGTACGAGTGAGCTTGAAATACAGTGTGCTCTTTTACCATACAAATATACGAAAACTTGGATGCCTCTCACAGAAAGCAAACAGGAACTCCCTGGGTGGCCCTGAAGGGGGGACTGGGCACACGAAAACCCTCCAGCAGAGCAGGGAGGGTCTGCAAAGTATTAGCTGACAACAGAAGCAGGAAGAGCAGACTCAGCCTTGATGGCAGCCAGGTTCATGTGGGGGGGGCACGGTTTCCCGGCAGCCTTCTGCTGGGCTATCAAAGAAGAGACCAATCAACCAGCAAGACAAGGAAGACTGTACAAATAGCAATGGTGGGCTGCTGCTCTTCCCATTACACCTCCTGCTTTGGGTCCCCCAAGCCCACTGGGGATAGGGAGCCCATTCCCAAGCAGAGGCAGTGCCAATAGCTTGGGCCCCTTCCCAATAACCTCCATCAGCTCCTAAATTCACTGTACCCCATGCAAAGGAAAAGGTGTACTTCCTATGCAAATGTAACTTCAGGACAAGGTCCTTCTAAGCAGATGGCAGCTCTGAGCCTGTCCTAAACAGTAATCCCCAAACTGCTACGGTGACCAGCTACATTATGAACCTTTGCCGAATGAATGAACACCTTCGGTCCTCACCTGTCAGTGGGCAACTCTATTCTTCCAAGTGGGCTAAGTTTATATTGACTGGGCTAATTCTGTTGTGGGAGGCCCTAGAATGTTCTGGAGCTTAGAGGAGATGGACACAGCTGGGGTCTTACGAGGGATGAAGTAATTATGGAAAACTCAAGTATTTCAAAACTAAAACATTATGGTCTATGGTTTCTACCAGAGCAGTCAGCGTTTTACACTGCATGATGCTGTTTTCTGGGTGGGGTGGGCCCACAGCAGCCACTCACAGGTGTAGCTTCAGGCCCTGACCTGAAGGCCCCAGTCAGCCAAGGCAGGAGTCAACCAAACTTCCCATGGAAACACCTCAGGCCATCCCACGACACTGCTTAAGACTCAGGTGGTTTGTTAGTCTTCTAGCACTCTGGTTGCACTTCTGAGGAAAGATGGGCAAGGAGGTGAGGCTGTCCCCCATAGATCAGTGTTCATTTTCAACGACCTTTCCTCTTGTAGTATAATGACTGTGTTTGCTCCATGCTAACTACTGCACACTGCTGTTCCATCTATTTTATCTTCTCTTCTTAACTAGACCGAGGATTAAAAGAACTGTTTCTTTTGCCACACACTCAATCAGTGTGATCTTGTACTGATGGACTTTTCACTAAACTGTTTGGCATACAGCCCATCCCAGTCTCATCCCTGGAGCCACTCCAGGCACTTCAAGCCCAGTGCTTCAATACAGGGCCCTGTGGAGGCCAGATTATCTATGGTTTGGCAGGTTCCCAGTCACAGTCAGGGAAAACCATAACCAAGACTCCCCACCACAGATCTCCATCCATCACAGGGAAACATTGGGCCAAATTTGACCCTGGCAAGTCTCAGAAACGTCTAAGGAGGTTACACACAATCCATGAGTCATCTTACCAAACACGGGGGTGGCGGGTCTACATGACTGCTAGGTCATCAATGATGATTGTGGCAAGCGATGTCAAGGCCAGTTACAACAGAATAACCTCAAACTGAAAAACACACGAAGGCTTTCAAACCCTTTTGTCACACTGAGTATCCTGGCAGTCCTACCCAAATAGACAAAGCCGAAGGAACAGTGTGAACTTCAGGTTCTCTCATTCCCAACTCATTTTCATGGCCCTGTTTACCCACAGAATGTCGGAAAGACTGGAAGCCCAAGAGAATAGAGGCCGAGGTCCCAAATAATCCCCCAAGAAACCCAAAGACTGGAGTTGGCCTTTGTGCATTTTGTACCCAGATGGAACACTATTAATAGCTGGGAATATGCCCAACTGGGAAACACCATGTTCTGGCTTGGCTCATTTTCTATTTTGATCTGAGCCAAAGGCAAACTACAACAAATGACCCATAAGCGGACCAAATTGTATTTGTGGCAGTCATTGCTCAGGAAAAGGAGGAAACCTAGTTCCAAACATATAAGAGAAATTATCCTTAGCTATTTCATAAAAGGCCACAAAACCATATATATACTTATATATATATACATATATGTATATATATATAATGTAAAACTGCCTTTGTTCCAACCTAATGTCACTATTCTTAGCTGTACACATTCCAGAGAGAGCACATTTCTATTTGTGGTATAACGGAAATGGCATAGATTATTAAGCTGGGCGACCTGGTTAAGAATCCATGAGGTGACTCTTGCGTGCTGTGTGACCTGGCACAAGTTATTTAACCCCTCTGGACCTCAGTTTCCAGATTTTTAAAATGAGGATAATAGTACCTATACCTCCCTGTATTGTTTTGGGTACTAAATGAAATATTTCACTCAACCGATATTAATACTATAAAATGCCAAAATGTACAGTTTTATACATGTTGGTAACAAATATAAGCATCGAGAACGTAGTCCAGTGTCTCAAAGAACAGCAGCTGCTGCCGCCATGGCATTCTTCACGCATCCACTCCACAAAGCCATTACCAGTCAGGCTCGAAAAATCGACGAGCTATGCTAAGACATCAACAGAGGCCTCTTCAGAACCCTGTTCCATGCAGAGGGGAAAGGCTTCCAGCATTGTGGGCTGCACTCCCCTTCTCTTCACCTAAGCCACCAACACAGGGCCTTCCTCTTACCCGGCATGGCCCTGAGACTCAGAGCACAATGGGTAACGCTGCTCCAGGGGCCAAGAATACCTTCTCCTTCCCCAGGCCAGCTGCTGGCAGCAGCTCAGCAGACAAACGGGCCTGGCTGCCACTGCCAGATGCTCACTGAACACTTAGGAAAGGCAAGAGAGCTGGAGGGGCTGGAATGCAGTCAGGGCCAGGCGGGGCTGTGCAGGGCTGAGGGGCAGGCTCCCACCCCCCATGTGCACAAAGCCAGCTGAGGGTCACTTTCTGGAGGTATCTCTGCTAACGGGTTCCTGAAGGAAGAACATAGGATTTCAGTGGAGGTGTTTATCTGGAAAAAAATCAAAGGCAGGTAATCTTCCTAAAGACAAGGGAGCTTATTAGTTAAGCCAGAATTAGAACTCAGAGCTCTCACGCTGAAGGTGGCAATGTAGTCCCCTGCCTGATGAAATTCTGAAAGATTCATTCCAGGGCCACATGACTATCTTGCTTCTTGCTATCTATCTTGTCTGTCTGTCACACGCACACACACACACACACACACACACACTCACTCCTTTGCTATTACTTAATACAACAACAGTGGCGAAAAGAATACAGAGAAAAGAGTGCTCCTTGCACTCCTGTTGCTAGGGGGTGATTTTCATCGCATACTTTAAGTATCATTTAATGAAGTATCCTGAAATCATTTTGCACAAGCGGTGTAAACTGGCATCATGAAGTTCACAGGATTCCTAGACCCCCTAACCATCAAAGGTAGGATTTCTGCTTTGTTGACGGACACTGGAGGCATGTCTTCTTAAGGAAAGCTATGATCCTTCCAGGGGCTCCGGGCACCCTGCTTTGTGTATGACCCTTACCAGCTGACACCCTACATACACTCCGTCAGTAGCCTGGCTATTGTGAGGAAAGAACCGACAGGTAGAGGAACAGGTGGGAGGTGAGAGCACTGAACTTCTGTCCCTGTAAAGGGAGGGTCTATGCATTCTGTGGCCCACCTGAGTGCAGCACGTTGCAAATACAAATGTAAGTATTCCCAAAAGCACGAGGCTCTGCAGTCGCTCATCTCTCAGACTTGGCCCCAGGTCCTGCAGCAGAGAGGCAGCTCTTGGGCCCCAGCATGGCGTGTCTCATGTTTTCCAAATGGAAACCTTTGCTTCAATAAACTGGGTCTCTGAACAAAGACTGAAGCATTTGACCAGTATTCACTCTGCTACTCCCCCTCCTGCTACTGCGGAGTCTTTGTTCTTCTCTCTCTGGGCACTCAGCTGAGGGCGCCAGGAGGAGAAACTCAGTAGAGAGCCCCTGGGAGCCGGGGGTGGGGGAGACCCGGATTCCAGGCCATAAATGCCAAGAGGCCCAGCTGCTGACACAACAGTCACTGATTAAGATGAAAGGAGTGTGAAGGGAATTCAACCTGACGGAGTGGGGAAGGCAGCAGCCACTGGGCCTGCACCCTGGGACGGGCCCTCCTGGCTTAATAATGCCCCACTCCTCCCATTTCCACATCATCAAAATTGGTAAATAGAAAAAAGGAAAAACTCAGCCATAATCTCACTAGCTTCATACAGCGCCTGGTAGTTTATTGGCATGAATTCCTAGATTTTTTGGAGGATGGGCCATGTTTGCCAGTTCACTGTCTTGGGTAGAACCTGATGGAGATATATGCCGGTCATCATCGTAAATTCTGTATTACTTCCTGGGCTCTAACCTCATACTTCCACCACTTACCGTATTGAATTTTCAGCAAGTGACTTAACTCCTCAGTGCTTCACTTTATCACTCAGCAAAATGAAGATAACAATTGTACCTAGCTTACAGGGCTGTTGCAAGAGCTGCATGCTATAAATAATACATATTAGGTGCTTATGACAGTGTCTGACACGTAATCATTTAACTGCTGAATATTTAATTATCTCTTCACTGGCTGAAAATTTTCATCAAGTACTATATTATTTAAGTAAACTCCCATCGCTGAATGCTGACATTGTTTCCAACATTTTTCCATTATAAATAATGCACTGAGAACTAAACATCTTTATGTGTAACATTTTTTATACTCTTTATGTTGTTTTCTTAGGCTAGATGAGCGGAAATAAAAACAGATTGAAGACTATAAACATTTTTATGAGTCTTGATACAGATTATCGAATTATTCACAAACTATTAGGACTTACAATATTATCAGAAACTTAAGAGGATGCCACTTGAATGATACACTTGCAAGTAGCATGTATTATTATGAAAAAGTCAGAGGCAATAATTCATAGGCTCATAATCCTACATAGCAAACTGAATAAATTATCTAATATACAAATTTTTCTCTTTTTGTTTTTTCCAAGAACCAAAAAGAGTTCCAGAATTCCTCTTTTGGGGTGTTTGCTCTACCCTCCCTGTAGGGTCTGTGCTGGCCACTGGCGAAGCTCCAGGACAACTTTCTTTGGCGTGGGAAGGAGGTAGTCATCGCCACAATGAGCGTACTCACTTTTAAATGGTGTTGCATGTGTACAAAGTGGTTCTGCATCCTCTCCTTTGGTCCTCACACCAATCCTGCTTTCATTTTAACCATGAGAGTGTTATTTAAGGCTCAAAGGAATTTTCAGGTAGACTCAAGCCATTCGGACAGAGGAAAAACAACGTTGGAAGAACAAGTTCTTCCATTTCCAAGGGCAATGCTGCTTCGCTGCCAGCAGGCTGGAGGGCAGCCAGGGCGGAAGGGTAGATAGGAGTTGCTTAGGCAGATGATGATTCAATGACCAAAATGTGGCAACAAGACCCCAGTGCCAGCACTCTCCCAACTTCCTGCTGATATGCCACGAGCACCTCAAATTTAATGTCTGAAGGACTGCTGGGTCAGAGCACAGAGCCCGGGCCCAGAGAGTCAGCCTGACACAGAGCTGAACCTCGTCTCTACCGTTTACATGCTAAGGGACCCTCTGCAAGTTCCTTTCTCCCTTTCTCTGGGCTTCAGAGACACTCATTTCACAGGGCTGGATATGAAAGGAATGCTTCTTTAGGGTCTTCACAATGAAATGAGACTTCGCAAACAGCTGGGGAGTGACTCCAACACCTCACTTCAAAATTCTTCAGGGCAGAGTGTTACAGCCCAGTATTACACACTGGTTAGCATCTCATTTTAGACGCCATGGCCTGACAAACCGAGTAGCTAAAAAGTAATAATCTACCTGCTGTAATTTCTGACAGTAACATTTCCTGTTGTTTACTTAGGTTTTCAACAACGAATGGGGATAGTCACTGAGGATTTCTGACAGATGGGACAGACGCACAGTGAGCAAATGACATGTGTATTATGGAGTCTGACACCTTGCACACCTGAGAGAAGGAACAAACTATAGCAAAATGAAAATTGTACATATATCTCTATCTCAGCATGAGAAAAACTCACTTGATTCTTTTAAGTTGCCCACTGGATTTAGGGCAGGAGAGAATTCCCTTTATCCTTTGCTTTGGAGACATCTACCGCAAACCCAAATTCTAAACCCTAATGTCAGTTCCTATCTCTGGTGGAGAAATAAAAATCACCTTGCAGTAACGACTGCCACCTTGTGGCCACACATGAAACTGTCACGAGGAAAAATAGATCGCCAATACTAATGAAGGCTTAACCTGTTGAATACTGTTGAAATCCCACATGGCCACTCATATTTTGGTGTATTGCCTAATTTATATTTTCTTGGAAAATTTTACATTGTATACATTGCTTTCATTGGGCTCCCAATCTCTTCAGGTTAATTTCTTGTTCTACTCTACCATAATGCAATCTAACTGACACCTCTGACTACTTCTACACAATCACAGGGATTTCCTTTTGTGGGTAAAAGTCCCCTCGAGTTGGCTATGAGACACTTTATTTGTTCATTCTAGTAGCTTGAAATAACAGCCACTGCATGACCAGACTAAATTCACTAAATGCCTATCAACTGTCTGACTCAAAGGTTATCAGCTGATTGAGATCATCTAACGTAATGTCACAGGAAACTGGCTACTCTTTGGCTCAGGACCTGAGCTGCAGCTGTCCTGCTGTTTGATTCATGGTCGGAGCAGGGGGCATGAGCTTGAAATTCAGGTAGACGACCAGTACCACCCACCAAATGGCACCGTCCTTCTTCACAAGGATGTTTCGAGCCTGAGCTGTCACTCTACTCCTCTCTGAGAAAACAGCTGGATGATGGGGGAGGCCAGGGGAGGGCTTTATGTAAGTAAAGCACAGGAACTAGCATTTCGGGGATACTCCAGGTAGCAGTGGAGGACAGGTAGAACCATGGACCCCAGAAGGGGGAACAGAGACACAGTGGCAAGGCAGCAGGGGCAGCATGGAATCCAGGGCTGTCCGGGGGAGCAGCAGACCATGAGATCAGGAGGGTGTAGCCTCAAGGAGCCCAGACCATGAGGAGGAAGCAGTGCAGGGGGAACCGTGGCCTAAAAAACTATCGGTTGACTATCCAGCTCCTTCCGACATGACTGGACAGCGCAGAAGTCCACGCTGTGCACCGCCTTTAATATATCCTCCGGTCTCCTAGCCTGCGGTCTTCCCTACTCCTCTCATTCTCCAGGCTGCACATGTGTCTTTTACAACAAAGATTTGAACACAGATGACCCTTATTATGCGAATGCTCAGCCTTACAGTCAGAGAAATGCAAACTGGGACTCCAAAGAAGCCATTCTTTTACATCTCTCCCGTCATCAAAATGACAGGTAGCATGCAGTGGTGGGAGGGTGGGGGAAATCAGCCTGTTCATACATGGTTTGGGAGTGTGAATTTAGAAATTCAGCAAGCAAGTGGTAAGAGCCTGGGCTCTGCAGTCAGATTGCCTGGTGTCAAAACCTCTGCCACTTAAAAGCTAAACTTCTTTGTGTCTCAGTTTCCTCATCTGTAAAATGGGAATGGTGGTAACAGAACTTACTTCATAGGGTTACTATAAGGATTAAAAGAGATAATACACATAAATCACTTAGAACAGTGCCTAGCATATAGGTTATAAACTGTTAGCTATCTTTAACCATTATGGAGGAGAAGGCCGATCGGACTCAGTCAAAATTTTAAATGCATATACTTCCAACCAGGCAGTACAATTTCTAGTAGTGTATCATACAGAAATAATAGCACAATATGTAAAGATAAAGGCACAAGGGTGAAGCTGAATAATATTGTATGTCCACTATAATTTAATATATATATAGTCACGGGATATGGAGTACAGCATAGGGAATAGAGTCAATGGAATTGTAATAGATATATATGAGGCCAGAGGGGCAATGGATTGGGGAGGGAGGTCATCACCGTGTGTGGGTGAAATGTCTAACTATTACATTGTTTTGTACACCTGAAATTAATAATTAAAAAAAAGGAAAGAAAAAGGCACAAGGAGACTCACTGCAACATTGATTGAAATAAAAGACTATGTAAAACCTAAATATATAGCAATAGGAAACAAGTTAAATGAATTGTGTCGTTTTCTTAAAATGGAGTATTATGTAGCCATTAAAAATGAGGCAGCCAGGTATGTACAAGTATGAAACAATCTCCAAGATATATTATTACAGTTTCAAAAAAAAATAAGGTACACAATGCTGGGGAATGTATACTACCATTTGTCGTTTACAAAATAAATATGAATGCATATATGTGGCATGCATGTATGCTTTCATGTGCAATAAGTTCTTTGAAAGGCTACACATGAAATTAGTAACTGTTTCTTTAAGAGAAAGAATATGGACATTTGTAGGATTCTTATATTACCTATTACAAAAATTAGTTTTACAGTTGAACATGCAATCTGGTATGTCATTTCTCTGCTTCAATTTCTTCCATTTGCTCATAGACTAAAATCCAAGCTTCTTAATGCAACATACAAGGCCCTTCATAGCCTGGTGCTGGGTACCTCTATAGCTTCAGTTCTCACCAGCCCCTCCTCAACTTCCGTACTTCACACATACTGAGCTGTATTCACACCTCATGCTCTAGTTCACCGCTATGCCCATGCATATGCTGTTACCCTATATGGCATATGCGCCTTCGTTCTCTTTGCCTAACTAATTCTAACTCACCCTCTGGTTCCAGCTTTGTTGTTCCCTTCCCTGCACCATCCCTGAACCATGTGGGATGTCCTGTTCCTGCTCCCACCACATCCTCTGCTGCCCTAGTGGTAGCACAGACAAGGAATATGTCCCAAATTCACTCTCCCAGAATGTCCTTGGATGATAAGAGGACTCTGAGATATCTGTGGCAGACCCTCTTGGCTTCTCAGGAGCCATCTTCCCTCTTCATTGACAACAGAAGCCCAGTGTTGAGCCCAGTACTAAATGGGGAGCACAGTGCCCCATCCCAGGGGATGAGTCAAAGTTGGTGGGAGTCTATCATGGTACACCAGCTTATCTTGGCTAGACGTTCGCTCTTCCAGCCTCCTTTGTAGCTAAGGTTGAGCAGGTTACTCAAGTCTCAAAAGATTTTCCTCTTCCTGACAAAAGGAGAGTGGCCCATGCAGCCCTTGTGTATGTCCCCATGCTTCCTACTTCGGATACTACCATACGAGATGTGATGTTTCAGACAGCGGCAAACAATTGAAATCCCAAGGGAAAGAGATGGCCAATGTCACTGAGCAACTAATCCAACCCTAACATTGCTACTTCCAGACTCCTCTAGAAAAAAAGTTTGTGAACTAACTTGTGAGAAAAAGTTTGTGAACTAACTTGTGAAAAAAAGTTCATTGTGAACTAATGAACTAAACTCATCCTTTCTGTTTATTGTGTAAACCACAATTGGTCGGGTATTCTGTTGACTGCAGCCAAAAGCTTCCCTAATTGCACACCATTATAGAGTAGACAGACTCCAATCCCAGATCAATCCACAGAATCAAGCCATGTCCCTGATTAAGGCCAGGAGCAATGTCGTGGGAAATTACAAATCAAGGTGCCCTCTCTGGACCTACCCTGGTCTAAACTCTATTTAAGCATTTAGGAGTGGAGCCAAGGTCAAAGTCACCAAGATAAGCAGCCTATGACATTTACTCTATTCTTAGACCTCCGTAACCTTCACTCTGCTAGAGAAGACTTACTTATGAAGACCTTTCCAATCTTTGAGGACACACAACCCTCAAAGGGATCCTTCTCCAGGACAGCATGAAAGGAAGGGTTAATTCATTGGCTTCAGCATTCCCCCAGAGGTCATCAGAGGTCACTGGGTACCTTCCTATGGCCCTACCACGGGAGCCTATTACCCCCTAAAGTTTCTGATATTCTGTTTTATGAAATCTTCAACATCTTACTGTGTCAACTCTTTAAGACAGGAGGCCGTGTAGGCCCTTAGTGTGAGTCACACTTACAGGCGTCTGAAAGCAGCAGAACAGCTGAGTGAGGAAGGGGTGACTGCGTGCCAAGGACAGGATCCTTTTCTCCGTCATTGTGCATTCCACATCGTCGTCCTGCAGGATCACGTCCTTCTTTAGCACCTTCACGGCGTAGAGGTCTCCTGTTTCTTTTATCCTTGCAAGCATCACCTATGGCAATGCAGAAGGAAGGAGCATGAGAACTCTTGCAGTTCTTAGGGTGTGGGCACACATGGCAGAAAAGGAATGGCCCGTAGGGAACGGGAGTGTGTATTCGTACACACATACCCAAACAACATACACATAACATGCTGACTTTAACCCAAACAGTGAAAACCAACACTCACCTTCCCAAAGCTCCCCTTCCCCAAGACTCGGATGAACTCAAAGTTGTCGATACCAAGTCGATTGGAAGAATTAACCCCGACCCCATTTCCTTCTTTCATGCTCTCTTTTCCCTGTCGTCTTAGAGTCGATCTGGAAACGAGCTTCTGTAGAGAAAAGAGGGAATACATTAAGACAGAAATAGCAGCATGGGCATGAAGCATTTATGGATGGAGAAGACCTTACTTGCAGCCTTAACCCTCAAAACAACCCACGGTGAAAGATCAAATCAGCTTGACGTGTGATCAGGTTCTGTCATTCAGAACTATATCTGCATCAGCCCCTGATCAGTGCTTACTGTATTTGGGAAAGAATCAGTTAAAAATAAATCTAAGCCCACCGAGTTTAAGTTTGTGTTCAAATGGGCATGTACAGAAACACCTTAGTTGGGTCCCGGTGGTTTCTTCCGGTGGCTTTTACAAGGTGGTCAGATTCCAAGAGCGCCACCTGGTGTCCACGTCTCACAAAGAGAGGTTTTCGTGTTTACTCAGGATCAAGTACTACTCCATACCAGACAAGAATGAACGAAGCAACATTATTTATACAATATTTAAAATTATATAATAGAAATAAAAATCAGTGTAAAAGCTGGAACAATAAACAAAAGTATGAAGTATTTAAAATACCTATAATCTTACCAGCCCTCTTGAAAACAAAAATATGAAAACAATTACACACACACACACACACATCTTCCCACTTGATTAATTTTTTAAAATATAAAATTGTTTCATAACACATTCTTAATTTAATACTTTTTCATCTGTATTTTCCATATCTTTAAATTTCCTTCAAGAACCTGAATTTTAAGGGCTGCCCAAGATTCCGTTTTGTGGATACATCACAATTTATTCACTAATTCCCTTGCTAGGGTTATCGCCCATTTTCACTTGTATAAATAACACCATGGTGAACATGCTTTCATTCAAATCTTCAAAGCAGGGTGATTAGGAGTCTAGGCTTTCAAGCAGGCTGCCTGGGTTCAAGTCACAGCTGTGCAACTCAACCTAATGACCTTGGGCAGGTTACTACCTGTCCCCTCTGTGCCTCAGTTTCCTCTTCTAGCAAAGGGAATGTTATAGTACCGGCCACATCATTTATCATGAGGATTAAATGCCTGTAAAGCACTTAGATTGGTGCCTGGATCAGTTGATAAACATGAGCTGTGTTGTCATCGTTATCATCATGATCATCATAATCTATTTTCTTAAGAGAATTTTCTGGAAATGGAGTTCTTTAAGCTAAAGTGTTAATTTTGGAGACTTTTGATACATAGTTAACTTGCTCTCTAGAAAAGTTGACCACCAGCAGAATGAGTGTTTCAGCCTCACCACACTCCTCACCAGAAGTGTGGCCTCCTCAGTGGGTTCTCCATCCCCATCTCCTGGTACAAGCCCCATCAAGGTGAGAATGCTGCTTAAAGGAAAGGTGACTTGCAGATGTCCACCTTGGGACATTTATAATATGAGCTACCACTAAACAACATATCAAAGGTCTAACATCCTGGAGTTTTGACCTAATTAGATTTTTTAAAAAGTTTATCTGGGTCAACTTCTAAGTAATGTTTGCAATAAACAACTGTGCAATAGCCTGAAACTGTAAGGATTGTACTTACTCAGCCCAATAAAACAGTGATAGCAAGATATAAAATGCGGCCAGCCGGTGGCTTAGGCGGTTGGAGCTCCGTGCCCCTAAAGCCGAAGGCTGCTGGTTCGATTCCCACCTGGGCCAGTGGGCACTCAACCACAGGTTGCCTGTTCAATTCCTCGACTCCCACAAGGGATGGTGGGCTCTGCCCTCTGTAATTAAGATTGAATATGGCACCTTGAGCTGAGCTGCCGCTGAATTCCCGGATGGCTCAGTTGGTTGGAGCACATCCTCTCAACCACAAGGTTGCCGGTTCGACTCCTGCAAGGGATGGTGGGCTGCGCCCCCTGAAACTAACAATGGCAACTGGACCTAGAGCTGAATGGCGCCCTCCACAACTAGGACTGAAAGGACAACTACTTGACATGGAAAAAGTCCTGGAAGTACACACTGTTCCCCAATAAAATCCTGCTCCCCTTCCCCAATAAAATCTTTTAAAAAAAAAAGAGATAAAATGGATCATCTTAAAAATCCAATTGTTTTAATAGTTTCTCCTCTAGATCTTTGATCAGAAATTTTTCAAAGAAAAATTGTACCAGCTTGAATTTCACTTCCTCCACTCAAATACTTCCCCTGATTGGGCTGGCATTGGCAGAAAACTCTAAGCCAGGGTTTCTCAATAATTCTTTTTTTAACCCATTCTTCTCTTCTGATAAACTTGAGATTCTCTGTCTCTTTTTAATGTTGTACTGTCAAGTAATAGGTAATTTCAATTTTCCTGTTATTAAATATCATAGTACTAAAGATATTTGGCTCAAATGACATATGACAAGTGGCACTGCCCATTCCTAGAGGTTGTGCCACATGGTCTACCTTATTCAATCGTATTTTAGAAGCCATGGTATGGGCTGAAATCCCTAATCTATGCTCTTCAGCAAGAGCTATCCTGTGTATTAAAAATCCGCCTCATTATAGTAGCATCCTGCCTGTGTATCCACAAGACAGACAGACTTGGATGGACTTTGTCAATGCTTTTCTGAAACAGCAAGAAATACAGTGTCAATCCAAGTCCCTGATCTCCCAGCTATCCTTTACTAAAAAGTAAATGGGGTGTTCAGTGCTGACATCTTCTGGAAAACCAAGAACCTGACAGTGACTGTACTTCCTTTCCTAAGTCCCCAGAGATATTTACCAGTTAAGTCTAGAATTTTCCTGAATGGCTATCAAGCTACACCTTCCAGAAATCCCAGAAGTAGCCATAGCTCTTTCCCAGCTCTCTGCGCACCCCGGCCAGGAAGGTAGCCAGAGGAGGTGGGCCTGGAAAGCAGCTGATCCTCTAATGGATGACAGTAGGTGGAAGTCACTCAGGGAGGTGGCAAGACAAAGCATGTCCAAGGCAACTGATCCCACTCCACCCAGGCCCGGGAGCTGAGAGGAAGGAACTCCTGTCTGTCGCTGAACTTGAAAGATAAATTCACAATTCATAAACAAAAACTGCAGAATGGCTGGATTCCTGGAGAACCTCAGGAATTTCAAGTTCAATGCCTTCACAGAGGAGGAAGCTGAGGCCCATTGTTACCAGTCGGAATACACTGCTGGGGGCACAACCAAAAGCTTAACCCAGACCCCAGGATTCCAAGCTTTTTACCACACCACACTGACAGGAAGCTGACTTAAAAAAAAAAAAAATCCTTCTTCTGCTTCTTGCTGTATCTGCATGCTTATTACTTCCTGTCTCAATTGCATATAGAATCTGATTTGTGGAACAAAATGCTCTTTAAAAATGCAATGGGTTTTTTCCATCAAAACGGCGGCGTGAAGTAAGCCTCTGTAAAGCTCCCCGGGAATTTACAACTAATCAGACAACAATAACTCCACAAAGGACTCCCAGCACAGCAGATAGGCAAGACAGAGAGGCCCACTACTGAATTCACCTAAAGGTGGGCGAATTGCGCGAGCGGGTGAGGAGGGAAGGGAGACGTGTGGAGACGGAGCCGCGGGGGCGTAGGACGCAGACCTAGCTCAGTGCTCCAAGCTCGCTGCCTCCCAGAACTACCGCTGCTGCGGGAGAAGGAAGAACTTGAACTGGTAGAGCTCCGTTTATGGCCCACAGGGCTGAGGGGGCAGCATATAACACAGCTGAACCCAACGCTCACGTCAGAGACCTCGGAGCAAAGACTGAGGGAAGAAGGCTGAAAACGGTGGTTTAAGCCCTCACTGCCCAGCAGAGAACGAAAGCCTTAGGCACTGAGACTAGCCGCCCGTTCCCTACCCTCCGAGAGCTCGCCCCACCCCCAAATGCCCGGTGCTAGAAGCAGAACAGTAGCAGTGTCAGATCAAAAGAACAGAATATTTGCTGTTCTGAGAACTGAGGACCGCAGACACAGATTCGCAGCCCAACTAGTTCCGGCAAAGGGGAGAGAGCCGTGGAAGCAGGACGGGCTGTGGTAGTGGTCACCGCCATTGCTCTGGGCCACCTCTCACAACTCACCCTGCCCCTGGCCCCACCTATCTGGGTGAATCCCAGCAGGAGTAAACAGAACTGCTGAAACATATGGGCTCTGAATCTGGTGCAGGAAGAGCTTTGGAACTTCAAAAGCTCTCTGCATACCCACACAGACACTGCACCCTGTGACCCAGGTGAACTATTAACAGAGGAGAAGCCCATCTCCCAGGGAATTCCCCCCATTGTGTGAGAAGCTGGAACAGTGCAGAGAAAACATAGCACTACTGTGTGAGAGAAAAAAAAGTCTGCAGTCGGAGAGAAAATAAAACATTCTACCAACAAGTACTGGAAAACAAAAGAAAGACCTCTTCCTATCAACCTGTTGCAGAAGCCACTCCTGTAGATATCTAGGAAGAGAAACAATAAATCAGTAATTACCATGAATAACCAAGGAAACAAAACAGCTCAGAAAGAAAGTGAAAGACTCCAGAAAAGGAACATAAAGATAGGGAAATATGTGACTTAAATGACAGAGAATTCAAGATTGCAGTTCTGAAAAACCTGAACGAGATGCAAGAAAACAGAGAAAGGCAGTTTAATGAACTCAGAAACACAATCAAAGAACAACATGAGCATTTTACAAAAGAGATTGAAATTTTAAAAAGAACCAAATAGAATTTCTGGAGATTAAGAACTCAATAGAAGAAATCAAGAATGAAATAACCAGCTTAGGTAGTAGAGTTGACCAGATGGAGGAAAGAATCAGTGACATTGAAGATAGAAACCTGGAAATTACGCAGATGGAAGAAGAAAGAGACTTGAGACTTAAAAGAAATGAAAGAACTCTACAAGAACTTTCTGATTCCATTGGAAAGAGCGATATAAGAATAATGGGCATACCAGAAGGAGGAGAAAGACAGAAGGGAACAGAGAATATATTCAAACAAATTGTTGATGAGAACTTCCCAAACTTGTGGACAGAACTGGATCCTCGAATCCAAAAAGCAAATAGAACACCTAATTACCTCAATCCCAACAGGCCTTCTCCTAGGCACATTGTATTGAAGCTGTCTAAAATCAATGACAAAGAAAGAATCCTCAAGGCAGCCAGAGAAAAGAAGACGGTAACGTACAAAGGAAAGCCCATTATATTATCATCAGATTTTTCAGCAGAAACTCTACAAGCTAGGAGGGAGTGGAACCAAATATTCAAACTATTGAAAGAGAGAAATTATGAGCCTAGAATAATATATCCAGCAAAGATATCCTTTAGATATGAAGGAGGAATAAAGACCTTTCCAGACATCCAGAAGCTGAGGGAATTTTCTAATACACAACCTGCACTACAAGAAATACTAAAAGAGGCTATTTGACCACCTTCAAAAGGGACAATTTGTGGCAACCAAAACATAAAAGGGGGAGAGTAAAGGCCTGAACTGGAATATAGGAATGGAGAAAGTAAGCATGCTGAAGAAAATGGAATACTCTAAATATCTAACTTTCTTTTACATAAACTTAAGGGTAATCACTCAAAAAAAATCCAGAACTGAAATATATACTGTAATAAACGAAGAAACAGAGGGAAACATCATAGAATACCACCACACAGAAATAACAGACAACAACAAAAAGGCAAAAAAGAAAAAAGAAACAATGGAGACACAGCCTTACCAGAAAACTAGAGATAGAATGACAGGAAATCCTCACATATCAATAATCACCCTAAATGTAAATGGACTGAACTCACCAATAAAAAGGCACAGAGTAGCAGACTTGGATCAAAAAACTAAACCCAACCATATGCTGTCTCCAAGAGACACATCTCAGCTACAAGGACAAGCATAGACTCAAAGTGAAAGGGTGGAAATTGACACTCCAAGCAAATGGTACCCAGAGAAAATCAGGTGTAGCCATAATGATATCAGATGAAACAGACTTCAGAGTGAAAAAGACAACAAGAGACAAAGATGGACATTCATCATGGTAAAGGGGACTATACAACAAGAAGACATAACAGTCATCAATATTTATGACCCCATTCAGGGAGCACCAAAATATACCAAGCAACTACTAACAGAACTAAAGGGAGAAATTGACCAAAACACAATTATACTAGGGGACTTAAATACATCATTGACAGCTACGGATAGATCATCCAAACAGAAAATAAATAACAAAAAAGCAACCCTAAATGACACATTAGATGAAATGGACATAATTGACATATATAGAGCACTTCATCCTAAAACACCAGACTATACATTCTTTTCTAGTGTACATGGAACATTCTCAAAGATAAACCACATATTGGGACATAAAATCAGCCTCAGAAAATTTAAGAAGATTGAAATCATACCAAGCATATTCTCTGATCACAAGGCTTTGAAATTGGATATCAACTGCAAAAAGAAAGCAGGAAAAAACACAAATACATGGAGATTAAAAAACACACTTTTAAAGAACGACTGGGTCAAAAAGAAATTAGAGGAGAGATCAAAAGATACATAGAAACAAATGACAATGAAAATACATCCTACCAAAATTTTGGGGATGCAGCGAAAGCAGTTTTAAGAGGGAAATTTATATCATTACAGGCCTATGTCAAGAAACAAGAAAAATCTTAAAGAAATAACCTCATGTTATACCTTAAAGAACTAGAAAAAGAAGAACAAGTGAAACCCAAGGTCAGCAGAAGAAAGGAAATAACAAAAATCAGAGCAGAACTAAATGAAATGGAGAACAAAAAGACAATAGAAAAAATTAATGTGACAAAGAGCTGGTTCTTTGAAAAGGTTAACGAAATTGACAAACCCATGGCTAGACTCACTAAGATAAAAAGAGAGAAGACACTAATTAACAAAATCAGAAATGAAAAAGGGGAAGTCATCACAGACACCACAGAAATACAAAAGATCATCCAAGAATACTATGAAGCACTATATGTCACCAAATTCAATAACCTAGAAGAAATGGACAAGTTCTTAGAAACATATAGCCTTCCAAGGCTGAACCACGAAGAACTGGAAAATTTAAACAGACTGATCACCAGTAACAAAATTGAATCAGTCATCCAAAACCTTCCCAAAAGCGAAAGTCCAGGACCAGATGGCTTCACTAGTGAATTCTACCAAACCTTCAAAGAGGATCTAATACCAATCCTGCTCAAACTCTTCCAAAAAATTCAAGAAGAGACAGTACTCCCTAATTCATTTTATGAGGCCAACATTACCCTGATACCAAAACCTGGTAAGGACAACACACACAAAAAAAACTACAAACCAATATCTCTGATGAATACAGATGCAAAAATCCTAAACAAAACTCTAGCAGATCGAATACAACAATGCATTAAAAAGATTATTCATCACGACCAAGTGGGGTTCATCCCCGGGGCACAAGGATGGTTCAACATCCGCAAATCCATCAATGTGATACATCACATAAACAAAATAAAGGACAAAAATCATACGATTATATCAATTGATGCAGAAAAAGCATTTGACAAGATACAACATCCATTTATGATTAAAACACTTAATAAAATAGTCATAGAAGGAGAATACCTTAACATAATAAAGGCCATCTATGACAAGCCCTCAGCTAATCTCATAATTAATGGTGAAAAACTGAAGCCCTTTGCTCTACGTGCAGGAACACGACAGGGCTGTCCCCTATCACCTCTGCTTTTAAACATACTGTTGGAAGTCCTTGCCAGAGCAATCAGGCAAGAGAAAGAAATAAAAAGCATCCCAATTGGGAATGAATAAGTTAAATTGTCACTCTTTGCAGATGACATGATGCTATATATAGAAAACCCTAAAGACGCCACCAAAAAGATATTAGAAACAATCAACGAATATAGTAAAGTTGCTGGCTACAAAAATCAACGTACAAAAGTCCATTGCATTCCTATATACTAACAATGAAATCTCAGAAAAAGAATTACAAAAAACAATTACTTTTGCAATTGCACAAAAAGAATAAAATACCTAGGAATAAACTTAACCAAGGATGTAAAGGACCTATATGCTGAAAACTATAAGACATTTTTGAAGGAAATTGAAGAAGACACAAAGAAATGGAAAGACATTCCATGCTCATGGACTGGAAGAATCAACATAGTTAAAATGGGCGTATTACCCAAAGCAATATACAGATTTAATGCAATCCCCATCAAAATCCCAATGGCATTTTTTAAAGAAATAGAACAAAAATCATCAGATTTATTTGGAACCACAAAAGACACCGAATTGCCAAAACAATCTTCAGAAAAAAGAATAATACTGGAAGTATCACACTCCCTGACTTTAGCTTGTACTACATGGCTACAATAATCAAAACAGCATGGTATTGGCAGAAAAACAGACACATAGACCAATGGAATAGAATTGAGAACCCAGAAATAAAACCACATAAATATGGACAGATAATTTTTGACAAAGAAGCTAAAAACATACAATGGAGGAAAGACAGCCTCTTCAATAAATGGTGCTGGCAGAATTGGATAGCCACGTGCAAAAGAATGAAACTGGACTGTTATCTGTCACCATGTACCAAAATTAATTCAAAATGGATCAAAGACTTAAGCATAAGACCTGACACAATAAACTGCGTAGAAGAAAACATAGGTACTAAACTTATGGACCTTGGGTTCAAAGAGCATTTTATGAATTTGACTCCAAAGGCAATGGAAGTAAAAGCTAAAATAAACGAATGGGACTATATGAAACTTAAAAGCTTCTGCACAGCAAAAGAAACCATCAACAAAATAAAGAGGCAACCAGCTGAATGGGAGAAGGTTTTTGCAAACAGTGCCTCCGATAAGGGGCTAATATCCAAAATATAGAAGGAACTCATGAAACTCAACAACAAAAAAACAAACAATTGAAAAATGGGCAGACGACCTGAAGAGACATTTCTTCAAAGAGGACGTACAAATGTCAAATAGACATATGAAAAAATGCTCAACATCACTAATCAGCAGAGAAATGCAAATAAAAACCACAATGAGATATCACCTCACCCCAGTCAGAATGGCTATCATCAACAAGACAAATAGTTACAAGTGTTGGAGAGGCTGTGGAGAAAAAGGAACCCTCATACACTGTTGGTGGGAATGCAGACTGGTGCAGCCGCTATGGAAGGCAGTGTGAAGGTTCCTCACAAAATTACAAATAGAATTACCGTATGACCCAGCAATCCCTCTCCTGGGTATCTACCCAAAAAATCTGAAAACATTTATACATAAAGACACATGTGCTCCAATGTTCATTGTAGCTTTGTTTACGGTGGCCATGATACGGAAACAACCAAAATGTCCTTTGATGGATAAAGAAGTTGTGGTATATATACACAATGGAATACTATTCGGCGTTAAGGAAAGATGATATAGGAACATTTGTGACAACATGGATGGATCTTGAGAGTATAATGCTAAACGAAATAAGTCAGACAGAAAAAGCAGAGAACCATATAATTTCACTGATATGTGGTATATAAACCAAAGACAACAAAAGAACAAGACAAATGAGAAACAAAAGCTCATAGAAACAGACAATAGTTTAGTGCTTACCAGAGGGTAAGGGGGGTGGGGGGTGGGAGATAAGGGTAAGGGGGATCAAATATATGGTGATGGAAGGAGAACTGATTCTGGGTGGTGAACACACAATGGGATTTATAGATGATGTAATACAGAATTGTACACCTGAAATTTATGTAATTTTACTAACAATTGTCACAGCAATAAATTAAAAAAAAACACAAACCTGCAATAAATCTGTTTACTGTGTTTGCTGAGATTAGGAACTTTGATTATGCCACATGTGCTCATTTGGGCTTACCACATCTTAACTTCTAAATTACGATATGTGGAAAAAGCAAAGACTCACCGAGGTTGGAGAAATATTTCCGGGTTGGAGGCCCATCCCAGCCAGAGTCTTGGCTAGCTCCACCGCGTTCACCCCACAATTAGGGGCCACGTTCGCCTGACATCGGATGTGGACATTCATTTTACACACTGGAGGGAATAGAAAGGGATCCAAATTCAGAAAGTAGCCAAGTCAACATGTGCTGTGAAAGAGAATTTAATAACCTGAGAGATGATGACAGGGGAATTATGCAGGCTGAAAAATGCTATCTTCTCATAAAATTAAACTTATACTCCTAACAATCCCTGACATTTTTATCTATTTCTGTTCTGTGCAGAAGCAGAAAGCCTGGCATACTGAAGAATAAGAGATTTCAAATACACTTTTTTTCACTGTGACTTGATGAAAGACATTCATCTAAAGCACGTGTAACAGTCACTGCCGATTTAACAGCATGATTCAACAAAGATCAAAACGTTCATCAGAGTGAACAGTTCACTCAACGGAATAACAAGGACTTATGCCAATTGACTTTCTGCTTTTCCTTCGCTCAGGAAGAAGGAGCAGTCTACACGCCACATGCAGATCGCTGTTCAGCCAGGATGGAAATGGTGTTTCTAAGAGAACAATTCTCCGTGAGGCTTTCTGAGTACTGTTGTGGTCGGGAGCCATCTCAGCAGAGCATGGCATCCTGTACGGCTGTGGTTCTCAGTGCTTGCAGCCTGTGGTTCTAACTTCTTCATGGAGGCAAAAAAAAACCAAGGGTTTTAAAGGTCAAAGTAAACGGCAGTTGGAACAGGAGCGTGAAGCAAGCTCAGCTCCTGTGCACAGGAAGCTGACTTAGGGTGACGAGGGAGCAGAGGTTTAATCAGCAGAAAGTTCTGATAGTTTCTTCATATGGACCCTGCTGATGGGAGGCAGCAAACCAATTGCTGTTTCTGGAGTGTCACTCCAACTTTGGAAGCGTGCGCAGATTCTGGTTGGATGGAGGCTGAATTCATGTACTTAGGGTGCAATTCTCTTCTCATTCAGAAAAGGAATCCCCAATCAAGTGGAGAGCTCTAAAACGTGTCCTTGCAAGGGAGGGGCCCTGAGGCTTATGCTTCATTAGCCTCATGGGAAATCCACCTCTCTCAGGAATGCTGGTACGGAGACACACAAGCCTACAGTAGCCTTTCTAAAGCAGCATGTGACAATAAAAGCAGGAGCAGAGCAGGTGTGCTCCCTTCAGGGGCACGAGGGACAAGAACAGTGCAGAGGAGCCCACGCATGGCTCCACATGTCAGCAACAATCATACAAAAGCAGAAAGCGACTTCCAAGCTGGGAACGCACACCCACATGAGACCGTCCAGCTCAAGATCAAGCTGTACATGTGCTGCCTGCTTTGGTTATATGAAAAAAGAATCATTAAGCGGTGTTCTAGGGAGGTACAAGGATTGGCCCTTCTGAAACACAAGTGACTGGTCCCTTTTTTGTTGCCTGAAGGAGGCTTGGTTAAGTCCATGCTTTCAACGAAAGTGAGTTATCCAGTTGCACTGATGGCAACCCTGCCTCCCCATGAGAGCCACATTGTTCAGGCAAGAGTCAATGGGGGGCGACTCAAGGCCAAGAGCTCCCCAACTCCTATCAGGAGGGGTCAGCCCTACCCCACATCCTTTGCTGCGGCAAAAGCTCCAAACACTGGGCATAGTTATTGCAGTGCAAGCCCATGACCAAAGCTTCAGTGTCCTTCATTCCATCTACCCCTCCCATCTCTACCACAGTTCTCCTCGAGAAGACCCAGGGCAGCTTGAGTTATGCTTTTATAACTCAATTCCTGCTTATTTCTGGTGAGACCTACTCTCCTGCCAGTTCTGACTCACAACCCAATCTTCTCTTTTGGCTGTCTCACGCACTACCCTCTTCCACTTCTGACCAGGATCCCATTTTTTTCTTCTTTCAAATGTCTGTTTGAACTCACAATAACTAGTATGTACTCAGCACTAAATGGATGATAGCCAGCTTACTAGAACACTGAATTTAACAACTGACTTAATAGTCTATGGTTAGGAAACCTGTGAATCAGATGTAGTTCTCTTTCCCTGTGAATCAGATGTAGTTCTCTTTCCAAGCCTGACAAGGGACACATCAATATAGAACTACTAACATGTTAATTAACACAGTATTTAAAACTATCAGTCCCAAGTCAGATTCTGAACCTATGTAATTTCAAAAGCTCACAGCCTGGTGTTCTCATGAAGAAGTGGGTACCCAGTCCCCCAGCATCATCTCACTTTTACACTGAAGTCCTTGTCGCATTATCCCCCAGAGCAAGGAGCCACAGTGATCGCAGAACGTTGGCACTTTGTAGTTGTGGATGCTGAACTTGTGTGGGATGTTGATTCCGAACCTCTGTTCAGCAAGCTGTAAAAAGAAAACAGGAAGACAAGAGCTAACATTCTACACCAACATCTTTTGTCAAAACTGTAATAGGAGCCCACACAACGCACAGTGTTGCTATGACACCTGAGCTGGGTATATTATTTTACTGCTCAGCCACAAGTAATTACTCGGGCCTCACGAAGCAGACTAAGCATATTTCCTAATGAACAAGATTGGACAGAAATGTGTGTACATTAGAATGTTCACCATTTGGGGAGATAAATAGAAGTCGAAATGTCTTTTCATCTGTGTTTCTGCCCCTTCCAACGTCCTCACACTCATGTCTACTTCCTAGAACCTTTTAACTTCAAGATTAAACAGGTCAGTTATAGGCTGCATAAACTTGCAATCACCACAGGTTCTTCCAGAAATTGTGTTACAAGGCGGGGGTGGGAGGAGGAGGTGGCAACCCAAGGGCATGGAACCTCAGAAGGAATTCATTCCACAGTGACATGCAAGCAGCTATCTTATTCGGCCCTTCGAGCCTTTGCCATTTGTATTCTGACACCTGAGTGCAAAGGTTTAATCTCAGATACGGTCACTTTTTGGCCTTTTGGCTAAAATCAAGTGTAATCCCACATACTGCTTCCAGCAAATAATTAGACTACGCATATGCTCTACAGTCTATATCACAATTTGAAGCAACAACAGATCCAACGTGCCAAGGAGTGGGGCAATTACTACCCCGCTTGAAACTTTTCTGGCCTCTTTCTCATAAAAGAAAGTAACACGTCTCTATGTATACTCTTTAGCAATCTTGTATGAATACAATAAAAAACCATTGAGTTCCAGAGTCAGACATTTCAATGTATCTATAAATCCACTGCTAATTATCAGAAATACTCCTTCTGCTTTTGACCTCCAGAATTTAGAATGTATGCCTCCTCCAGCTGTATGCAAATACAAGTGGCAAGAGTGAGGGTCAAACATTTATGTACAGATATACATCCTCCCTGAAAGGTCTTGAGAGGCTGGAGGAAGCCAACAATCACCTTATTCAGGAAGCACAATTCACAGCTAATAACATACTCATCACATAAATTAATTCTATCTTGTCTAATCCTCACAAAAATTGCATGAGGGAAGTACTGATTCCATTTTAAGGCTGAGGCTGAGAGAGAAGCTAGCTAGCAAAGGAAGGATTTTTCATTCAAATCCCAGTCACCTGATGCCAAATTCAGGGATTCTTTTCACTCTTCCAAAGCTCTCTCCAAATTACTAGTAGAACTGAATCCCTATAACTTATACCCAGCTGATCACAAATGGGATAACCTTAAGGACAGGTCACGCTACACAGTACAGAAATACAAATGCCATAACATAAAAAAGAGAGAAATTCCAATTCTGATATCACCACTGGCTTTAAGGAATGTGGAAGGGAAGTAGAAAGGAGGGAGGGAGGGGAGAGGGGGGCAGTGGAAGAGGGGAGAGAGGGACATAGAAAAGAGGAGAGGGAGGGAGAGAGAGAGAGAGAGAGAGAGAGAGAGAGAGAGAGAGAGAACACATGCCTGAGCATGAGTTCATGCAGACACCTAATTAGCAAACTGCTATCCTCTTACCTTTGAATCCACTTTGTTAATATTGTTTTGGCAAGTGCAGGCTGTAACAATAAGATGATGGCAGCGCTTATGGACAACACAGGTGCACACTAGGAAATTAAATCCACAATTATACATTTATCAGAAGCTCACAGTCTGGCCAGTTACACTAGATCGAGGGCTGGACCAAGCCAAGGTGCTTGATTTGGACGTCTGGCCCTCATAATGGCCGTCAGTGCTCCCGCCGTCCCTACTTTCTTTATCATCGTCCTTACTCAGCCCTTGCTCATGCTTCAACGATTCTTATTCAAGTCCTGAGCTTAATTCATCCCTCCTGACTTTAATCCTTCCTGTGCCTACCTCCAGGAGAATCTTCTCACAGTATGATTCTGGTCATCTTGCCCCATGAGCCGAACCTTCAATGGTATTTCACTGCCAATCAATAGAGTTCAAATTTCCCAGCCAGATTTCGGGCCCTTACCTGTCACCTTTCTTCTACGGGAACTCTTTGTTCCAATAAAAACTAGACTAGTTGTTCTTCCTGGAGCAAGTCTTCACCCTCCCCTATATACTTTCCATGTCCTTCTCAATTCCAAAGATATCTTCCTTTCCTGTTGCCAAACTCAATCTTAAGTGTATTAACAAGACATAGCTTTAAAAAATGGCACTTCCATGAAATTCACCACCCCAGGTTACCCTTCTAGACCACCTCTCCCCCTTCTAATCTCCTATCCTTAGCCTGCTCTCATTTCAAATTTTCCACATGTAGCCTATAATGCCTGTAGAATTCTCAGCCAACATGACGCCTTGGACAAAGTAGGCATTCATTAAATATTTGCAGAATGACTCAATCAATTGTTTGAATATTTAGAACTTTCTGAATAAGCTTTTTCATTTTCATCTAGATAACTGACATAGTGCAGACAGAGTCCAGTTGCCCATTAATGGAGGAACATGTGCAATGAAGCAGTATGAAAATATACATTATTTTAAAGATCTTTCAAGACATGTGGAAGTTTTCAGGATTAAATACACAAAGGCAGATGACATGTCAGCAAATAGCAACTATACTTTAAAACAAATACAGCTTTCATCAGGTTGAAGTCTCAGGAGAACCACATTGACAGTTCCCAGATAACTGGTCTTTATAGATGAGGGGATCTCAAAACCATCCTGCACACAAAAAACCCTTATATTCCAACGCATTTGGTTTTTTGTTGTTGTTTGTTTTGTTTTTTTTCAGTTAAATTGGCTAGAAGTTTATCAATTTTATTGATCGTTTTAACAAACCAGCTTTTAATTTAGTGGATTTTCTCTATTGTTTTCCTAATTTCAATTTTACAGATTTCCACTCTAATCATATTATTTCGTTTCTTCTGCTCGTTTTAAACTTAACTTTCTGCCCTTGTTCTAGTTTCTCATGATGAAACTTACATTATTGATTTTGGATCTTTCTCTTTTCCTAATATATGCATTTAATGATATAAATTTCTCTCTGAACACTGCTTTTGCTGCATTCCACATATTTTGATTAAATGTATAATTGATTCTTGAACAATGTGGAGGTCTGGGGCACCGACTCCTTGAGCAGTCAAAAATCCACATATAACTTTTAACCCCCAAAATTTAAGTTGTCCCTCAGTATCTGTGGGGGATTGGTTTCATGCCACCTCATCCCCACCCCCAGAAACCAAAATTCACAGATGCTCAAGTCCCCTAAACAAAAGGGCACAGATCAATGTATACAGTCAGCCCTCTGCATCCACAGACTCCCAGCCATATAGGTATTTATTGAAAACAGTCCACATATAAGGGGACCTACATATAAGTGGACCCAATGGTTTCAAACCTGTGTTGTTCAAGGGTGAACTGTACTTTCATTTGGTTCAAGATATTTTTTTTTCCTCTTGAGTCTTCTTTTACCCATGTGTTATTTAGAATGTATTGTGCTTAATTTCCAAATATCTGGGGCTTCCCACTTATCTTTCTGTTATTCATTTGTCGTTTAATTCCATTGTGGTCTAAAAAGATACTCTTTATGATTTCTATTTTTTAAAATTTGTTTTATAGCCCAGATTGTGGTCTATGTTGATAAATGTTCCTTGTGAACTTGAGAAGATTATGTACTCTGCTATTGTTAGATGAAGTATTCTATAAATGTCAATTTGGTCAAGTTGTGATATCCTTACTGATTTTCTGCCTGCTGGATTTATCAGTTACCTACCGAGTTACTTAAATCTCCAACTATAATAGTGGATTTGTCTATATGTCCTTGAAGTTTTACCAGTTTTTGCCTCATGTATTTTGATGCTTGTTTTGTTAGGTGCATACACATTAAGGACTATTACATCTTCTTTAAGGACAGGCACCTTTATAATTACATAATGCCTCTCCCTATCCCTAATAATTTTCTTTGTTCTTAAGTTTGCTTTGTATGTTTTTATTAATGTTACCATGGTATACTTGGCATGCTTTTGATTAATGTTACTATAGCATACTTTTCTCCAATCAGGTATTTTATTTTATATCTCTTAGCAAGATGTGAACTCACTGGTGTGTTTATATCTCCTGACCAATATACTTTCCTGCTTTTTAAACAGCAGGTGGGCCCACTGAAAATCAGCCCATTAAATATCCTGGCATTATGCATAAGATGGACCAGAGTTGACTGCAGGGCATATCCTTAGGTTGGAGAGGTCCAGGCCAAAAAGTAACACTGAGTCTGACCTGTGAACTATGTTCTTATTAGGGGCTGAGATTAATAGCAAGAGGTCAATTATTGTTATTATATGGATTATATATTCATTTTTTTCTAAATTTCAGGATGTAACAGAATTGTTCATACATACTAAAGTAAAAATTAGATCCAAGAGTATGTCTTATTTCATTCTAAGGAAAATAATGTTTTCTCTCACCTCCTTTGGCAGAGAAGGCAGGATTTCCTTACTTACACATAGGCTACTACTCACTCTAGGATATGCAGTGCTATTTTACCAATCATCTGTAGCATACAGATCAAGAAGATATTACATGTATAAAATGTGTGATGATAGCCAAGCGGACAAGATGGGAGGCCCCAATAAAAGACAAGCCCAATCCAGCCTGGCTAAATCTCCTGAGTAAGGAGTAGCTTTTACTCTTCCCACTTTTATTTCATTCCAACTATACCCGAACACTAGTAAGTTGGGTTGATCTGAGAATTGAGAAAATCAAAATAAATTGAATCCATAATAACTTACAAGATCATTAACAACTTAACTTTGTTCATTTCTCACATTAAAAAAATAAATAAAAACAATTTAAAAAGTAACTTGGATAATAGCTTCTATTTCCAATCAGGTAAAGACAAAACACCATGGTGCTACTTCTCACCCCTATTGACAATGGGATTGTAAAAACAAAACAAAAACACACAAAAATTTATCTTTAAGATTCAAGGGCTCTGCTCACAAAATGACATTACCTTTTAGTACTTTCATGTGATTGCAGAGACAAAACGTTGAACAATTAAACTTTATTAGGTATCCTGACTTTAGGAATAAAAACATCTCCTTTACATTGTCTAAAAAACATAACCAAAATTTAACCAAAACTAATGAGTTGTAACTTTATGGCGGGGTGAGGGATGAGTGGTGTCTCATTTGACCTACAGAGTTATTTTCCATAATATTAATGGAATGTATCCTGTTTCCTCTTGGTATAATCACATTTCAACATAGGAACAAGATTAAACTTAGTTTTTAAAATATTTTCTTACCTTGGCATTGATAACCCTGTTTTCCAAATACTCCCCTGTTCAAGACAATAGAGAAAAAAGTTACCATCAGTTGAATGTTTCAGAAACAATGCTCCTATAATTACAGTACTTAAGGAAAACAAATTTGGTCTTCTGATTCTTTATGAAAAACACACTTTTAGAGAAGAAGCAAAAATGTGCTTTTTAAGCCCTTGTTTGTTACCACAAGACACAGAGGAAACCATCTGATGTATGAGAATGCGCCAAATGATATAAATGGGTGGGTATTGGTCATTCTCGTTCCACCCACTTCTATGGCAACCCCCAAATCCTCATGAAAATCAGCTCTCATCTGTGTGTCTGGGCCTCAGCCTGAAGCATCACTCCTCCACCTCACATAGCATTCTCTCTCACATATATGTGAAGGTGTGCAAGGGATGAAGTAAACATAGATACACCCTTTTCCCTTGCTCACATCACCTGGAGTCCATGGGAAAGCAGAAGTACAGCCACCATATGCCCATCATGCTCAGTTTCCACCTCTGCCTCTTCCCAGTCTAGTCTCTGGGTGATAGCAATAGAACTCTCATTCTCATTAACAAAGACCACATTTTACTAAGCCCATAGGATGTGCTGGGCACTGAGCCAAGTGTCTGACATATGCCATCTCATTGAATCCTCACAAAGCTATGTGAAAGAACACACAAAATAGGAGGGCTAAGAGCACAGACCCTGAAGCCAGATGGCCTGGGTGTGGTTTGGGGCAAGCTGTTAACTTCTTCCAGCCATAGTTTCCTCTATAAAGGGATAATGGATCACCGTATGTACTTCATAGGGCTATCACGAAGATCAAAAGGGTTGATAATGTAAAATACTGAGAATAGTGCCTGGAACTTTAAGTGCTATATAAAAATTTATTACATAAACAAAATAAAATTATTGTCTCTAAATTGCAAATGAGGAGAACCTGATGGGTTATACAACTTGTCTGGGTTCACACATCTAGCTGGTGGAGTCCACACGTGTAACCATATATATGTAACACAAATACCAATACTGTGTGTGTGTGTGGTGGGGGGAGGGAGAAAGAGAGAAAAGGCTGGTTGGGTGGGAGTTATTTCCTTCGTGGAAAAAAGTTAGTGAAATTAACAAATAAGTTTCCATTAAGAACGTTAGTTGAGGTCACAGGTTGTCACCACAAATACCTACAGGGACAGGCGGTCTCATACAGGAGGAAAGCAGAACGGTGTGAGAGGAAATAAAGCGCAATGAACAGTAACCTTCAGGTCAGGCAGACCACAGGGAGAGGTGAGGCTCCAGATAACTAGACTGTGCAAACTGCTACAAAAAAGGAAAATGGGCTCAAAGATGCCCGAGCTTCTGAGTTTTTTCAAAAGAAAATGCAGTAGGATCTTTTTTCTTAAAGACTATAGTTGTCATAGCAAATTTGTAGGCTTCCTATCAACAGCGTTGGAGGCCTTTAATTTTAGACAAGACTCTATTCTTGGTTAAAAAATTATAGAAATACTAACCCTGGATTCTGACTGCTAAAACGAATAAAATTCAAAGTAATTGCAAAAAACAAACTAGAAACTAATGGACCAATATTCAGAAATGACTCTGAACCAAGTGCTTCTACCTTAAACAAAATGACTCCAGTTTGCAACAAAAACGTAGATCTCCTTTCATGCTGCAGATACGAAACTGTTTTCTCCTTCTGAGATGGGTGTGTGTGAGAGGGAGTATCCCTTCTCTTTCCAAATATTGACAATGTTGTCTCTAATGGAAGATAACTATTACTTAAATTTATTTTACATTATAGATTTGCCACTAAGATTAAGCTTGAGTCACATGTGTAGGAAAGATACGTATTGCCCCAATTCATCTAGAATTTCTCAACTATTAATTATCTCAATTCCTAAATGCCAGGGATCATAGTATATGATCACTAAAAGTTATTACCCTTGGCTGCATACCATAAGGCTGAAGACTACTGTGTACTTACTTCACTTGTAACAATTAACTTCCATAACTCAGCATGTGATTCATGCCTTCTAAAATACAATACTGCTGATATTTGTTTATTTCTCAGGAGATTTAGTGGTTTATTGGTTGATTTAGCCTCTCAATGAGTGCTTTTTGATCAGTTCATGATTCATTAACACCTTTATTAAAATGACTGGAAAAAGAAATAACATCTGAAACTTGGATCTGTAAATTCTTTTGATTTTTTTTTTCCCCATTGGGAGTTAAAACGGTCAGGTCAACATATTAGAATAAGAGACAAAAATCAAATCCCAAAACAATTCTTAATAATCATGTCTTCTCCTGAAACCACACACAACCAGAGGAAGCCTCTATTACAGGGAACTCTTAGGAGGAGAGAAGCCAGGTAACCTCTTACCAGATAAACTCCCTGCAGTGAGAGCAGTAGGTGGGCTGCCTCAGGTATGTGGCCATAAACTTGTGTCCATTGATCTGGTGCACTCGCCTTCGCATCGCCCTTTGGCGCTTCCTGGTAAAATGTTTGAAGATCCGGTCTCTCTGGAGAGTAGCTGCATATTCAAAGGAAGATATAAAGAATAACGTGTCATGAATCTACCTGCACCTAATGTAAGAGAAAGTTTGATAGTTCAAATACTATTGTTTCTTCAAGAAGCACAACATCTTAGAAACTCATCATGCTTTTCTAGTGACCTTAAGGTTCTTAATTTTTAAGGTTAGACCTATGTGCAGCCTGACATATCCACTGCCTGCTTATAACTGGCTTTCTTGAGTCAGTCCTCCCGGTATAGACCATAGGTTTCCCAGGGTTTCAATACTCCAGTATGTGACAGCGGCATGGTCTCCTAGACCCTGTCTTGCTGTCTGGGATTCAGGTCCATCAACTGGCTGTAACTGCTGGGCTGGTAAAAGGGTTTCTCCTTATTCCGCTTTCATTATTCTGGCATCCTCAAAAACTGAATGAGTGGGCTGCTCACAGCGCAGACAGTGAGAGCACTGCCCAAAAGCATCAGTCCTTGAACCACCTCTGTGAACCTGGAATAGGTAGAAATTAACTAGGAATAGGTGCAAAGTTCCTTTTCTAATCTCACATTTTTAAAAACAGTGTCTCTTAATTTGAACACTCTGAAAACTATGAGCCATCTAAAGACAGCCAATGATGACCCCACGTAGTTATACTAGAACTCTGCCAGTGTATGCAGAGACTTGTGATTAATACAATAAAGATTACTTCTTCAATACAGCTTTTCAATTAATCGCTGATGCAAAGGAAATTAAAGGAATTGTATAAGAATAATATGCTAATGAATCTTAAAACCTGGAAAAATAGAAAATTTCCATGAAAATATAAATGACCAAAATAAATTGAAAAAGAGCTAACTAAACCAAATAAGACTAATTTTTTGGAAGAAATTGAGAACATTTTCTAAGAACTATCTCTCAAAAATCATCCAGGCCTCAATGGTATCATGTGTGAATTATTTTAAGCCTCCAAGGGCAAGATAATGTTAATGGTTAAGCTGGTTCCAGAATAGAGAAAGGCAGAAAGCATCCATTTTTTTATAGAAAACTATGGGATACAGTGCTAGGGCTAAAAGATGTAACTGATGTATTCTAATATACAACAGAAGAAAGAAATCAGGGTTAGTAACCACATTTTATGTCATGGACAGTCTAATAAAGCTTATGAATCCCTTACCAGAATAAAACTTTATAATCTATGAAAATAAGATATGTAAGATTATAAGAAAAATCAAGTATCAAAATACTATTTAAGTGAGATAGAATAATATATGTTTCTTCTATAAATTAAGTGCTTAGTGACAGACCTAGTTACTATACTAATTTTGAAGTAGTGAAGAGGCTAAGTTGCATTTCATATTATCTGTGAAAACTGTAAAATAATAAGAAAGTAATCTGTGATTTCTATTCTGGTAACGTTTAAGTACTGCTAATACAACTGTAGTTTGTTTATAAATGGAAGAAAAGGCTACATTCACATTATAGGTTAATGAAAATAAAGATGAAAATTTTTTTCTCTGGTCAAATTTCTGGACCATCTAAATTCTAATTATGGACCCCAGGAAAAGTACCCCCCTCTGCTTATGTATCAAGCTCACTCATAAATATTGATGCAGGGATATTCATTATTGAAATCTGTGTAGTTACAAAGTGAATAGAGAAGCGATATAAGAAAATATTAGTGAATATTTTCATGTTATGGGGTCTTTGCCTTCCTATTATTTTACAATTAGTCTCCAACATAAATGTTCCTTTCCACTTAATAACAGCATCTTTTCCTGCTCATCACACTGGCTTGTCAGTTGACTGGATATGATAACACATGCAATGAATGTTGTAATATGCAATATAAACTAACTGCACAGTAAAATTGAAAATTTTGCAATTGTAAAAGTTGAAGAATTTTCATTTTGGGTGTTTGAGAATTCACACCCAAAGCCAATGGTAGATAAGGCTCTGGCAGAGATAGATCAATTAACAACTGCACAAAGAAATTTGATATAAAAAATAACATGATGGTGGTGATTTTAAGAGAATTTGAATATCAACATATAAGGAAGGGTCCCTGAGAAAATAATGATGACTCAAATACTTGTTAAAAATATCCTACTTAAAACTGTACTATAAAAATATAAAATAAAATGAAATAGGTAGTACTCTGGTAGAACAAAATTGTTTGGAAAAAAAATCTTTTTTTCTAAAAATTAGCACCTAGGGCAAAAATATAATTTGCTCAATTTAATATTTTCAAAATTTTAGTTTCCTTTTTCAAATTCTTTCTCACACTTGTTAACTATTAACAAAATCTAGGTCTTGTTTTGAAGGATTTATTTTACATAGACTTTTCCCAGTAGCAATTACATTCAGACAACTAGGAACTTGTATACCATCTAGCATTGTCTTAAAAGAAAAACCACTGCGACCAAGTGGGAATTTTCCCAGGAATCTAACAATGAGTACAACATTAGACAATTTCTTATTATATCTGATTCTATTAACAGATAGAAAATAAGCATGATCATTTCATTAGATGTTGAAAAGGCACTTGATAAAATTTAACTTGTCACCCAATTAAAAAAAACCTTTTGAAAAGTAAGACTAGAAGATTGTCTCTTTAATATGACTAAATTATGCTCATAAGTCAAAAACATCAAGCTGAATGGTACATTTTTTTAAAGTCCCATGAAAGAATCAATAAGACCAATTATCGCCAGTATTACTTAATATTACTCTAAAAGTACTTGCCAAAGCTGTTAGAAATGCAAACAATACAAAAGAGAAAACTACTGGGAAAAGCAGGCAAAGATATGATTATTTGGAGTTGTTTCATAAATAACTAGCAACTCAGGAGAATTCAGCCTAATCTATTAAAAACAGCGTTCAATAAGATGGATAGTAAATAATCATTAAAAGTCAACTGGTCTTTAGTATATCAAAAGAACCAAATGGAATATATAATTAAGAATCCCATTCATATAGCTATAAAACCAAATTATCTTGGGATATGTTATCAGAAGTACAAGATTTACATGAAGTAAACTATAAAAACCCAACTAAATAATATGAAAAGATGTGTGAAAATGAATTTCTTAGAGAGGAAGAAATGGTATAAAATTGTCAATTCTTTCTAAAGTATCCTTATCTCATGCAATAAGGATTACAAAACTCTAAAGCCATAAAATAAAGATTTACACTTCAGAAAAACTTAAAGTTCTAGTCCTCAAAAGCCACAAAACAAACAAATTGGGGAGAAAAGGATTTGCAACACATGACAAAGGGTTACTATTTAAATGTGTAGAAATCAATGGGAAAAAAGGATGAACAATCTAGTAAACAATGGGGCAGAGGATGTGAATAGGTAATTCATAAAACTAAAAACTCAAACAGACAATAAACATACCAAGATGTTCAATCCTATCCAAAATGGATATGTAACAACCAGGACATAAAGGACATTTTACTTCTTAAATTGGGAAATACTTATAAGGATTGCTAGCACGCCTCCTCTTACAACGGCGTGGGGAGGTAGGCACCTCCATCCTCTTTTGATAGCAATAAAACCCGGGCTTCAGTCCTGACCCGGCTGCCTTCTGGCTGTGTGTATGCTACAAAGTCTGTGTTCCCATCTATAAACCAGGCAGTGTTTTCCTTATAGGTTTCTTTTTCAAGGACTGGATGAGGTAATGCATTCAAAGTTTTTTGCACAGAGCTAGGTACATGGTAGCATGTGACACCTGTAGTTATTTCAAGAACACAGTTGACCCTTGAGCAGCGCAGGGGTTAGCGGCACTGACGCCCACCGCCCCCCAACCCCCGCCCCGCATGCAGTGAAAATCCAAGTATAACTTTTGACTCCCTCCAAAACTTAACTACTAATAGCCTACTGTTGACCAGAAGCCTTACCAATAACATAAACCATTGATTAGTACATATTTTATATGTTATATGTATGATATACTGTATTCTTACAATAAAGTAAGCTAAAGAAAAGAAAATGTTAAGAGAATCATAAGGAAGAAAAAATACATTTACAGTACTTACTGAAAAAAATCCACGTATAAGTGGGCCTGTGCAGTTCAAACCTGTGCTGTCCAAGGGTCAACTGTAATTTTTTTTGGGGGGGCGGGGGATCAATTTGACAATACCTGTCCAAATTTTAAATGTGTATTTCCTTTCACTCAGCGATGCAACTTCTATGATTTTTTTTCTATAAAAAAATACCAGAAAGCAAGAATGTATGCTATGTAGATATCAATTGCTACATTCTTTTTAACAGTAAAAATTAGGATTATGCAAGAAATCTCAAAGAATGAAATGCAGAAATAGCCAAAATGAATTTGGCTAAGACACCAATGCCTTCAGAGGCTCCAGCAGTTAAAACGTACCGCTTCAGTTTTTTGTGTTGGTGTGTGTGTAAAATCTTCGACAAGCAATATAATTATTTCCATCTCAGGTTTCACATCCGTCTAAAGAAGATAAAATACACCCTTGCCCTCAGCCCTATGGGGATTGTGTCAAAAGCAGTATTCCAGAAAGGTTCTTACAATGTTGGATAAAAGTCACATAAGAACAGAAGTCACTCTACTGTACTGCTCTCTTTCATAGTACTTCCAGGAACCATTTAGTAACCACAAGACGAACAGATTTTAATGTTCCTTTGTTGGCAGATGATAAAAATTGGCCTAATGGTATCACCCTATCTAGCCTATGTTATCAACACCTTGATACCCAGCTCAGAGCTGGCCAGTGCAAAACTTGTATTGAATTACTAAACATAACACATCTAGATGCAAATTAAATTCTCCCTAGGGATCTAATTACTAAGAATTTACTTATTTAATCCCTTAATACTATAGATTGGTTAAAAGGTCAGCTCACTTGCATTTTTAACATTTCATGAATTGAATTCTTGTTTTGTTTTTTCCCTCAGCAACTATTACCATAGCACTATCATAACCTGTGAATTTTCCAGGTGATTCCTTATAGCCAGAGGATTTAGGAAGAAGCTGCTTGTAGCTAGCTTGTAGTCCTTTGTTACTTACTGCCTTTCACTTCTCCTGGAATGCTCTTCCCTCTTTTTTCTTTCCAACTAGCTAATTGAGACTTGTTTTATATGCCTCAGAGCCTAAGTGACCTCCCCCAAATCCTGAATCAAGATGAAATGCTCCTCCACTTTACGTTTCCTCAGCAAACTGGGAGTGCACCTCGGTCTTTTCCCATATTCCATGACACTGGGGGTGGCTGTCTCTTTCACCTCTGTGTCCCAGGTCGTAGTTGGTCATTGTAACTAAGCTTCACTCTCCCCTTTTCTTTACCTATTCTTCTGCATGTGTGTCTCTTTTTGTTTAAAAAGCAAACAAACACACTCATGCATGTACTCACACACACCTGGGAATTTGCAAGACAGTTGGTCATTTAAGAAAACTGGGTAATACTTAGACGTTCATCATTTATATCCCTCACACTGTGAACCCCCCTCCCCCCATCCACTATCCCTCCGACCTCACCTTGTCTTGTACACCTGAAACTAATAAATTAAAAAAAAAAGAAAAAATAAAAAAGAAAGAAAACTGGGGCCGCACGGTTTTAAATGGCTTTCCCTGACACTGTTCTCTTGATTGATGCCAGGAGCAGGAAGAAAGTGCTCTTGGATGGCACGCTGTTCACCCGAGTACAGATCCGACACCTACTTTATAATCAGAGTACAGAGGGAGCTTCCTCATTGTTTGGATGGTCTCCTGTTGATGTAGGACTGAGTTAAAAGGAGCACAAAAGACTATTTAATCCTGTTTTGCCTTAAACCAACACGGGCTTTGAGATTCTCTCAGATCACATGTTAGTTGAACACGTCAGGCAACTCTAACATGCTTTGTAGCCAAAACTGGCATCACAACTTCTGTTTTGCTCCTGAGGTACTCAAAGCCTCTGAGTAAATAGGAAGCTGGCTCATTGCCCCAGCATGGAAACACATTCCAGTCTGTAGGGGCCTGCAGGCCCAGAGCCCTGATCTGAGCTAGTTTGGAAGGTCCTCTCATTGACAGGGTGAGAAATGATTATGTTAAATTCAACAAAGATGAACTATTTTGAAATGTCTATTTCTTCAAGTCTGGTTGCCATCCTACACACAGTTTTGGAGAACTTTAGAATGTACACGCGACTAAGAGCCACCAAAACACAGCAGGATAAGTTTTCATGGCAAAAAACTTGTGCTGGACTTGAACTTGTATTGCTAACATGAGGCTTTGTGGGGGAGGAGAGTCTCTGCAAACTCCGTAAAACTGTTTTAACTTTACCTCAAAAACAGTACATGCTTTATCCTCTTTAGTCTTTTGTTCTACCTACCTGAATTTAAGGTTTTATATTCCAGAGGTAGAAATCTGTACTTGAAAGTACTCCTGAAACATTGTGATGTGAGCCAAAAGCACACATCATGGCTCCTTAGTTTCAAATGATTGTAAACAAATTATATCAGAGAGATAAAATCGATGGTATGGCACTTTTTAATTTACAAAATTACTGATATAAAATGATGAAAGAGAATAACTTTGATTTAATGTCAAATGCAATTTAACTTTAAGTTGAATTTCCTTAATTTCAAACACACTGAATTTTCTACTACCTGTGGTTTGTCTTTCAGGGGCGGTGTCGAGGAGGTTATGCAGCCTTTCTACACAGCAGGTGAAGAGTGTGGTGGTCAAGGAAACAGGGTCCAGACCACCAGCTGGGCCTGAATCCTGCTTCTCCTCCTTATAAACTGGGTGACCGTAGACAAGTTGCTCAATCTCCTATGCCTCAGTTTCCTCTTTTGTCAAATGTGAAGGGCAAGAGAACCCTCCTTCAAGGGCCATTCTGAGGACTTGCTCACAAGTGTAACATAATTAGAAAAGGACCTGGCAGGTAACAACCAAGTGTTACCTATTATAATTGTTATTAAACCCTTAAGTCAAACTAAAGAGTGCAAGAAATAGAAAGCGTTTTTAATTCAATGGACTAATTGCCTAGAAGAAAATTCAATACCTAGGAAACCATTACCTAGAGAAGTTAAACACTGTGCCCAAAGTTGATCCAGTTAGCTAGGGCCAGAACGACCACCAGTATCCCCCTCTCTTGACTTTACCCCAGGGCTCTGGGTAACACCACACTGCACTTTGTCCTTTATTAACATTGGGTCTCCTGGAAAATAATCAATTTTCTAGGGAGGAAACAAAACTAACAGGAAGGTTAAGTGAGGTCAAGCAGCCAATGATAGAAGTGGGGACGCCAGACTATTTACTATTGTTGAAAGACTAAGTAATGCTATCAAATGTCTTTTTTTCTTCTTCCTGAGATATTTGTTTTATCATTTGTGCATGTGGCAGGGAATAACTGTGAGAAAAACAAACAGGAAAACCTTAGAGTTAACCAAAAGTTACTGGTCAAGCAAGAACCAGAATGTATTATGTTTGTTTATGTCTCCAAAATATATCCCTGAAAAGTAATAAGGTAAGGTAAGGAGAGAATATTGCTTAGTATCATCAAACACACTGAATAATCAACCATCCAATCACAGAACTGTGTGCAAAAGAATGATGCATAGCAATTCACACTTAGATGATCCCTGTCTGAGACAATAATGATATAAACAGAGAAGGATTAGGATACGTATTAAGGGAATACGTACCTTAAATGAGTCTTTACAATAAGTACATACAACCAGTGGGGGAGAGCATTCAGTGGGTACTGAGAGCAGAGAGAATCACAGGAGTTACACATCTAGACCTCTGATTAACTAAGGAAGACTTCATAAATGGGCTCAGATTAGCAGTTGTTTGGAAACGAGGAAGGAGGACTTGGTGAATCAGGATAGGGAGAGGGTTCCTGGAATTTGTGCCAGCACCGGTCACAAAGGTTGCAGCAAAGGGTGTTGGTATTTTACAATGGCAAGCAAAAGCCCCCAAATGGCACTGAGTAGTACAGAATCTTCTGGGGTTTTTTGAAAAGAGCTTAACCACATGACTCATAGTGCTTTCCAAATTCAGATTGAATGATTAGACTTAATGCGTTATGAGACCTGACAGTACAGGAGCCTATACACAGGTGTTTCTCAGAGATCTGGCTCCCTCTTTGGAAGTTCAGTCTACATAAACACCTACCACCATGCAAGCACATGGGGATGACTATCGTCGACACAAGCAAGAGAGAAAAACAATGTTATTAGACTGACTCTCTTGAGTAGGGCTCATGGCTCATAGCACCATGGAAACTGAGCCCATCCTCACCCATCACTCCATCCTCCTCTGCCACCAGAAAGGTGATCAGAACAGAGTTCCTGGATGTGGCTAGGCTTCCATCAAGAGCCATGGGAAAGGCCTCTCACTCCATTGTTACAAGAAGAGAGTCCTGACCTCCCATTGCCCTCTAATCTCGTTACCTTCTTCACTTCTGGTATCTATGAGTACTGTTCGAAGTACAAACTCCCCGCTTCTGATCCTTGAGTAAAGAGACCTTGGTTCCACCAATATCTGGTTCCTCTCGCTCTACAATTTCTCCATTCACCAGTTCTTCTCCTCCACCCAACCCTGAAATGTGTGTATCCCCCAGGTTCTTTGCATATCATTCTGCTGCTCTTTCTGGATGTTCATTCATCTCCTCAGAGATGAATATGTTCTCTTGGCTTCTAACAATTGGCTGTACACTGAGGACTCCCAAATCTGAGGCTCTAATTCTGGCTTCTAACTATTAAACTTATTTCTAATGGTATCTCAGCATTTCTCCAAAATATCCTTAAATTACCTAAAACTTGACATTTGTAGGCTGAACCCTCTTCCCCACCTCTTCAACCCACTCTTCCTCTTAGATAACAATACCACTATCCTTGGAGTCATCCAGAAAAAAACCCTGAGGTGTCTCCAGATCCTTCTTCTCCACCCATAACCAATGGTCAAGTTCTAGGATACCTACCATGATCTGACTGGATCCCTTCCTTACATGCTTACTGGTATAGTTCATGCCTTCTTCTTCCTCTCATTTGGACTGTCTAATGGTTTCCTAATTAGTCTCTCTGCATAAGTTTGATCCCTCTGCAATCCATCCTCCATCCATCCAGTTATGCTTATGAAACATGGGTTGAATCCTATCACACTCTTAGTGAGATGACTTCCTTGCAACAGTCTATGTGAGTCTCCTGTATGGAAATTAGGCTTCCTGTAGTTGTCCTATTTTAACCACAGTTAGGTAATAGGGGTAGATTTTCCCCCAAAGGGTGGTATTTGCACTGTCCAACATCTGAGAGAAAGTTGAGTCCTCAGAAAGCAAGAGGACTTTCAAGAGGGACCTTAGTCGGGTGACAGACAAGTCTTTCTCCTTGGTCCTCACTCTCTGGGGTCTGGACTTGAGGCCCCAGGAATGGGGCGTCTACAATGCTCTGCAGAGACAGACATGGGTAGGCTAGGAGGAGTAAGCCCACTAGTGATGGCACAGGGAATGTTAACCATCCCTTGTAAGAGAGACCATCCAGTGCATGTTATTTTGTGTACAGTTCAGCTTCTGCCATTAAGCCTGGCTTACCTAGTCCAGCCAGACCTGAGCTCTGCTTCAGAGAGTGCATTAAAGGGGAGCAACCACCCTCTGGGGCTACCATGGTAGAGAGCATCCTTGTGAAAAGTGAGGCTCCCCCGAGGAAGGTGAATCCTGGGGCATAAAATGTCTAGCCACATCTCCCAGGTGGCAGGTCTCCCTGTTGCCAACCTTGGAGGACCAGGGGTCCTTTTATTAAGAAGCCAGAAGGTGTTACACCCTTCTACTAACTCTGTTCAGTAGACATGAATGCCAACATCCCTGACTCAACACCCATGGTCCTCAGGATCCTTTCCTGTATCCTCCTCCCTTTTATTCTGCCACATGACTGGGCTCCTTTGGGAGTCTCAAAGAGTTGGTGGAACATCCTCAAAAAGCAAGGAAACTGGGACATACATCCTTTAGCTCCCATCTGTCATTGGTTGATGGCTGCCTCAGGGGAAGGGGGCATTAATTCTTCCCTATTTCCAGCCTTCTTTTGTGGGCTGAGAAAAATATGGGCAGGGTACCCATATTATCTGCATAGAATGAATTTATACTTACCCTGGTCCTGATTTCTTACAGTGTTTCCCCGAAAATAAGATCTAGCCGGACCATCAGCTCTAATTCGTCTTGACCCAGTATTATATTATATTACATTACATTATATCATATTATGTTATATCCGGTCTTATATTACAGTAAAATAAGACTGGGTCTTATATTAATTTTTGCTCCAAAGGACGCATTAGAGCTGATTGTCCAGCTAGGTCTTATTTTCAGGGAAAAATATTTTTCCCCGGTATTTATATTTTGTTGTCACACATACTTCTTAATAAGCTGCTTCAAACTCTTTGTGGAATGAGGTGAAGCATAAATAGAAAATTTTTACAATAATAATCTTCAACTATTATTGTGCCTACTCCTTTCTGCATACCCAATTTCCTCTTGCTCCCTAAGAAATTCCCTTTTGCTCCCTAAGATCAAATTCAAGAATCCTACAACTCCCTTCTACACAATTGGTAAGGATTTCTAATTGGTTGCTGTGATTCTACAAATATGTCATTTCCCGCCACTGATTTCATCCATAAATAGACTTCCAGTTGCCATGTCTGCATTCTTCAGTTTTTAAAATGAAAATTAAACATTGCTGAGTGGATCATCACTGCCAGCTTTCAGGATGAGGAGGAAACACGTTTTGTTCCATCAAATTTGGATTGGATCATTATTCTCACCGACGAGCTGGAAAATATCTCAAAATGGTATTATCTTCAAATCCAAGCTTAAGTTAGAGAAAATATCTTTACTTCATATGCTTAAAAATGGAAGCATATTCCATTTATCTGGCCATTTTCCTTTTATCCTTCATTACTAAATTTGAATTGAGAGAAAATGTCCCACTCAGGGTATCTCCTGTCTCCCTGATAACCTTTTGAACTTAATGTAAGAGAACAATGAAGCTATAACATGGTTTCAACTGGCAGAGCAGAGACAACATGTAAACTATCTCCTTTTACTCTTTTGTTGTTGTTGTTTGTAAAAGTAATATATGATTATTACAGAAAACTTAAATGATACAAAAAATTGTAAAGAAAAAAGTTTGTTTTTAAAAATCATCTTAAATCTTCCTATACTTTGAATATTTTGGTGAACCTGCCAAATATATACACTGTATAGATATACAATCTTACATAAGTAGTATCATACTCTATGTGTTATTTGCTAAATGCTTTTCACCTAAACATCTTCCCAGAATTTTTAAAGATTTTATTTTTTAGAGCAGTTTTAAGTTTGAAATTGAGAGGGAGGTACAGAGATTCCCCATATACCCCCTGACCTAAATATGCACAGCCTACCCCATTGTCAACATACCACACTAGAGTGGTACATTTGTTATCATCGATGTATATTTGTTATAATTGATGAACCTACACTGACATATCATAATCATCCAAAGTCCATAGTTTACCTTAAGGTTCATTCTTGGTCTTGTATATATTCTATGGGTTTGGATAAAGTATTTTCACCGTCCTAAAAATCCTCTGTGCTTTGCTTATTCATTTCCCCTTGCCCACGTCCTGCAACCAATGATCTTTTTACTGTCTCCATAGTTTTGCCTTTTCCAGAATGTCATATAGTTGGACTCATACTCGTGTAGTATATAGTCTTCTCAGATTGGCTTCTTTCATTTACTAATACGCATTTAAGGTTCTTCCTTGTCTTTTCATGGATTGACTGCTTTTATTTTAAGCTGAATAATATTGCATTGCCTGGATGTACTACAGTTTATCTTTTCACCTACTAATGCATATCTTGGTTGCTTCCAAGTTTTGGCAATTATGAATAAAGCTGCTATAAACATCTGTATACAGGTTTTAGTGTAGACGTAAGTTTTCCATATCTTTTAAAAAGTTACTACTTCTGTTTTTATAGCAATTAATACTACAGTTACCACTTAATCATCATGTCTTATAAGATGAATACACATTACAACTAACTTAAAAATAAACTAATAGCATTAACATACCATCTCTGTGAAAGTAGGGTTTACCTATTTAAAATCTCTGGATTTTTTTCTCATTCACTGGAAGCTTAGGGGCTGCTCTCTCTACCCCCACACCAGCCTCCAAGCTCAGGTTGGTCTTCCTTCCTCACACACACACACACACACACACACACACACACACACACACACAGATTCTTATACAAACAACCTGTCCAACCAGAATCTTTTCCAGATAAACATGTGTTTCCTGTTTGGCTAATTCCATTTCCCTTTCAATTTTTTTTTCTCTTCTTTTTCACTAGCAGATTTCTAAGGTCCCTTCTAAGCTCTCAAGTTCTGATTTTAGAAAAAAGCTTTGCAGGATATTAGCCATGAGGAATCATTGGCTGATCCTCATGGCCTAATCATTTCCTTCTCCAAATATATGGCTGGAATGAAAGCAATGCTTCCTCCCTCATGTTGCTGATTCAACATGACTTTTAAAACTACAGCACCATTGCTCATTGTAAAAAGACTAATTGAAAATCTAACACTGAAAGTGTTAGATAAAATACCTTTATCACATAACCAAATTTCCTGCAACACTGATGCAAGGGTTTTGAATCTCAGCCAGCTTTTTATGATAGTTTTTTAAAAAATTAAGGCAAGGAGACAACTGCTTTAATTAAATGTCATTTATATCATATGGTCACTTCTTGTCAGACGCTAATAATTTAGAAGTGTGTATCTTCATTACTAGGTTAGGTTTTTGTTTGTTTGTTTGGACAATTGTATTATGCCTTCAACAGGAACAAAATAAAATTAAAAAGAGATGAAGAAATTAAACTTGTTTTTTTTTTCTTCTCAGTGTAAACAAAGGTTTGGTATTGACTGGGATTGAAAACTCTGATGAAAGTAGATTTTTGGATTAGCAATGAATCCAATGTTGTTATCCCTGTGCTACCAGAAAAGGGAACATTCCACTAGTCAAGGACAAATGAATTACCTTTTCTTAAAATATGATTTCACTGATATGTGGGATATAAAACTGAAAGCAACAAAGGAACAAGACAAACAAAGAAACAAAAACTGATAGGCATAGACAATAGTTTAGAGGTTACCAGAAGGTAAGGGGGGGGGTGGTAGATGAGAGTAAATGGTACCAAATATATGGTCATGGAAGGAGAACTGAATCTGGGTGGTGAACACACAATGTAATATATAGATGATGTAATACAGAATGGTACACTTTAAACCTACATAACTTTACCAACTATTGTTACCCCAATAAACTCTAATTTAAAAAAATTATTCAAAGGGCTATTTCTTTATTACCATGAATAATCCAGTCTATATCCTTGAATAAGAGTTCATACTTTTCTGGGAAAAACAGATGTAGACAAGAATACTCCAAAGAGCTAGATAAGATGTGACAAATGCCTCCATCGTCTGAAATATTTAGTACCAGCTCAACATACCACATTAACGAAAGTGGATATTTTAGCTTTAATTTAGAGGTTTACCATACTTTAGTAAACATATAATCTAAATACTCAGCAGTTCAACAAACTGCTAGGGTTATTGCTGAAAAATGAAGAGCAATAGACCTCTCAACCCTAAGGTGTCATTCAATTCACAAATCATTTTTGGGACAAGGAGGCATTCCGCCCTATTTTGGATACTAAGTAAAGGTCATCTTTTGCTACGACTTTGGTCCCCATGTAGGCTCTAAGCACACTCAACTTCTTTCTTCCCTCTCCATCTTGTTTATTCAACCCTCGTGATGGGAAATAGGGGTTCAATGGTGAAGAAGATACAGTCATGCCTTCAACAACTGCAAGTCTAATGTGGGAGAAAGATTGTAAATGGCTATTACTATGCATAGTATAAATTCCCATAAGAGTGTAGAAGGACATGAGCCTTGCCCAGGCATGTTGAATCAGAGGTAGCTGAAGGACAATAAAAGACTTTCAGGACTAGTGAAGGGGAGGTACAGCAGGAATGTTGCACTAAGAGGAAACAGTATGTACCAATGTCCAGAGTTAAGAGAATATAATGTTCAAGGAATTCCTAATATTCACCTTCTGACCTGGTCATTTTAACAGCTAGTGGCTGCCCCATCGTCATCAATTACTTATCAAATGTTTACTATTTACTAGGACGAAGAACACTAAGCAATAGGGTAAGAGTACTCCAAGAAGATTCTCAATTCATTATGCTGAGGTACAGGAAGAAATTACTGGACCTTCCATTTATTTGTTTCTCGTGTTCTTCAATTCTGTGGGTACTTTATAGTGTTTGTCACATATGCATGTAGTGTACTATGTGCATATACAATTTACAAGGAAATATACATATATTTGGGATGTGTGCTCAACAATTGTTCGATGATATCCGAATGATGAAAAAAGTTTGGAGGCCACTTATCTAGATGGACTTACATTCCAGTTGGAGAAACAAGCTATAAAGAGATGAAAAGCACCAAGCAGTTAAGCTAAGTGCTATCTACAGGTGTTAGAGGAATAAGGGGCAGGATAAGATGCCTGATTGCTAGAGTGGTCAGGAAAGCCTCCACGGCAAAGATGGCATTTAATTTAGGCCTTGATAAAAAATAGAACTTAGACCAAGTAGAAAGGTTAGGGAGGACATCCTGTCTGGGAAGAATGACATAAGCCCAGGTACATGGGCATTAGGGAACAGTGAGAAAACCAACTCCTCTATTACAAAGGGTTCCCACAAAGCAGTAGGACATATAGTGGGGATCCCGGAGTGGAGACAATCGGGGCAGGATAGGAGACATCTTCAGTATCAGGCTAAGAAACCGTACTTGTATTTTGCGGGCAGTAGGGACCCTGGAAAAATCATGTATTCCTTCTGTGCAGTGACAAGCTTTCTCTGGAAATGGAAAAAGCGGAGCCAAATGGTCAGTAAGGTCCTTCTAACTCTTACGAGTCTTAAGAATGAGAGCAAAAGAAAGCTATTTCAGAAAACTGAGATAGTTCACCACCAAATACCTTCACGAAATGAACTTTCAAAGGATGTATTTCAACAAGGTGGAAAATGATACTCAAAGAAAGGTCTGAACTACAGAAAAAAAAAAGGTCAGTAAAAACATTATAAGCATGTAGGTAAATATAAACAAACAATGATGGAATAAGTAATAATGTCTAACTAATAGTGCTTCAAAATAAAAATGAAAATATATCTAAAATACCAACCAATTGCACATGTGCCAGGAAGATGGTGACTGGAGTTAAAGCATTTTAAGATCCTTGTTTGCTCAGGAAGAAGGTAAAGTAATGGCTAACTTTAGATTTTGATACATAGAAATATGAAAATTCCGAGTATAGTCACATAAAAAAGAGGTTACCATATTTTGCCATGTATAATGCTCTCCTGTGTATACTGTACACCCACATTTTTGGCCCAAACTTTCAGGGGAAAAAATCTGTCATTTTAATTTTTTAATTCAAATTTTTATTTGTTTATATTTAGGTACTTGTTTTTTGTATTATAAAGTAATTTTAGCATTTAATTACTGCACTTTTAACTCATAAGCATAAGTAAAAGAATTTAAAACATTTACATAGATACGGAATTGGTACTACCCAGGTATAATGCACATCCATACGTTTACCTCACAAATTTGGGCAAAGAAGTGTGCATTATACACCGCAAAATAGGGTGCATACTCCAAATGGGAAGAGGAAAGGAAATGGAATTGGTGGAGATGGTGGTGGGGAGAATCTCAATAAACTTAAAACAAAAAAAAAAGAAAAGAAAGAATAAGAATCCTAACTACTTGTTGTTTATAAGACACAAACCTAAAACTTGTGTGAAAAAGAGTAGTAAGTAAAAGAATGAAAGAAGATACAAGATAAATACTATCCAAAAGAAATGCAGTGTAACCACTTTCGTCAGATTAAATACACTAAGACAAATTGAATTACTAGAAATAAAAAGAAGTGACCATATGATGATAAAAGGTTAGTTTCACCAGGACAACATAACAACATACTTGTATATATATTTAATGACATAGATTTAAACTAAACTGATAAACATCATTTATTAATTATGTAAATATTTGTGCACTGCGAAGCTGAGTAGCATGATAGGATTACATTCCCATCGCTAGGCATCCACTCTGGACACTCTAAGGAGAATACTCCAAAAGTCAAGCTAAAATGTATTTTCTATTCTCTCATTCCATCAGTTGTTCAAAATCATACCACAGTTGGCATCTACTTTCCATTCGTGGAGCTTATGCTTTCATTTCTCTTGGGTAAATATCTAAGAGAGGAACTGCTGCCTCATGGAGTAGATACACACAGTTCTGAAAGAAACTGCCAGGCCATTTTTCAAAGCGGCAGTACCATTTTGCATTCCCACCGATAATATGAAAAATTCTAGTGTTCCAGTCTCATAAACATTTAGTGTGTTTGTTTTTTTTAATTTTAGCCATTCTGATGGTATCTTATTATAGTTTTAACTGAGTTTCCCTACTGCCTAAGAATGTTCAGCATGTTTTCATGTACTTATTGACCCTTAATATTCTTTTTTTGACAGAATGTCTATTCAAATCTTTTGCCTATTTTAAAAAAAATGGAGTTGTCTTCCATTTGTACCATGACTTTCCGGTACAGCTATTTATTTGCGGGGAGAAGTTAGAAACTATTTTTCCTGTTGAGAAAAGAAACATATGCCTTTACTATCAATTCCATGGAATTCACTCAAGAACTCTCTGCCCAAGGTTGTGTCCAGACTGAAGAAGACAAAGAAGGTTTCAGAAATGTTAGGGCTCATATTTACTTTTTATACATACATCTTGAGGAGAGGGGGAATCTAGACTTGTGTTTGAAAATTCTATGTATATAACATTATTCTGGCTAAAAAGCAGAGAAAGTCACTCTTGCCAAAGTTTTTTATGCCATCTCTAGCTGAGTAAGATAATCCAGTTAAATTTTAATATTTTAAAATTTTAATAAAATCATCCAAATTGCATTAATTCTACTTCATCTCCCTTTACAATCCCTAGCACACACACACAGAGATTTTGTTTTCTGGCCACTTCAGAGTGGGTCTTGTTAACATCACTGTCAAGTTCTTTATTAACTGAAATACACTTGATTTTAGCAACTGTCATTGCAACTAGTCAGCTATGGCACAGTCCAGAGGACACATATTCCAGGATTCCCTGAGGCTCTGAAAGAATCAACAATGTAACTGCTCAACCTTCTTTATTTAGAAGAAGTAGTGTCCTTAGCTATCGTACGGACTGATTAAAAAATAATCCTCATATCCATCTTTGATCACAAAGACCAAAAACAGTGGATGAGAGCATGCCCTCTGACTGTAAAGCATTTATAAACCCTCACCGTTTGCCCTTGAGAAACAGAATGTTGACTCAGTTCTACAGGTTTCTATTTGAGCTGTTGCCCAAAGCTTACAAATTGGTTCCTTAATGTGACATAGTAATTCTGATGAAAGAGGCCTAAAAAAATTCTGTGCTCTTTCTGGCTTCAAGTCTAGCTTTTCTCAGTTTCATTATTTGTATAAAATAAGAAGACAGGAGCAGGTTTCACTTGATTTGTAAGGAATCAAGCTTTTCGTGTTTTCCTCTATTCTCCAGATGACTAGAAACTCATTGTAAAACTGCAAGAGTTCACTATAACAATTAAGAAGAGATAATTCCCTCTTGTTTTAATTTTGCTCCCTTTAAGAACTTATTTTTTAACTGTTGGCCTTGAACGTGGAACCCAAGATAAGGATGGGATATGAACTATGGCATTCAGAATTCTTTAAACCATCTTTGCAAAAAAGGAAAAATGATTGCTATTGAAATTTTGATCCATCTCCCCTCCCAAAAGGGGCATTTTAAAGAGACATTTAGAGGAAAAGCTGGCTAGGAAAAAAATTATTTTTAACTTTTATAGGCAATGATTGAATCTCAAAATCAAACCAGTGGGAAATGTTTTCTGTGGTTGACTGACATAGAACTTACACACTTTCCCAAAATAAAGAGCTCCCACTAACATAAATGAAGCATTTTTGGTGTTTAAGTGCCAGGTTAAAGCTCTCCTCATGGAAATAAAGTGGATTAATTATCAAACGACCTATTTTGTTAAGGGCTGACAACAAACAGTTGTGGCCTCAACCTGGAGAATAAACAGGCTCAGTAATTCTCAGCATCCGATGTAGCCCAGTAACAAAGTGGGGATTTGGAGAGGAGAGCCACGTGACTGGTTTTGTGAGCGTATACGTTTCCTCCCTCATTACAACCGTTCTCTAAGCCACTTTGGTAAACTGCATTCCTGAAGCAATAACTCATGAGAGATGAAAGAGTCGAATTTCCTCAAACAAAACTGGCCGCATTTTCTTGTAGTTGTATGAGAACATTCCTCTGAACACCAGGACAGGGTACTTTAGCTTCACACTATGATTGTAGGTAAAAGACTCTGAACAGAAATGATTTTTCGATAAGCAACACCTTTCTAATTAAAACTACAGAGGGTGCCTAAAAAATGGATACACATTTTAAGAAAGAAAAATAACTGCATTAAAATTATGATACTCAATATGTACTGATAACAAAAGATGAATACAAGTCATATGTATACATTTTTTGGCACCCCTGGTATATAAATCATAATAATAGATGACTTTCTCTTCTTCCAGTATTTGTGGCAAACTCTAAACAAAACAAGAATCTTCACGGGAGACCTCTCAGACTCCTTGGGGCAAAATTACCATCTAAGACTATAAAGAAATTATCCTGGATCAAAGGGTTATTAAGAAGTGACACCTCTGATGAAAACATTCCTAGCAAGGCTGTCTGCCCAGACTTGTGAAAGAGCTCAGAATCTTGCTTCAGCAATGACAGGGTTAGTGTGAATTGAAATCTTTATTCGAGAGCCTGTGTCTGGTGGCTTGGGCACTGTGTTTTGGATTAATAACTAAGGAAATCACAGCTCTGATTTTTAGAAAATGTTTTCATTGAAGGCACTGGCAAACACATTGCTCAACAGGGAATGTGACAGCTTGGCAGTATGTGCAGGGCATGGGCACATAGAACGGGCAGGGACATGAAAACATTCCTCCGGATGAAAAAGCCAAACGAAACTGTCCCAGGAGGCACCTTGGTCTGCTTGCCACTGGCCTGGAACTCAAGTGTGCCCAGGGCTCTCCAAAAAGAGGAGTACGGGGTTGGGTGGTTATCTTAGATTCAGAAATTCATGACTGATTGATAAGGTGAGTGAACTTGTGGACAATGACAGCAGACTTTTAAAGAATTGAACTTGCCTGAACCTAAAAAGTACCATATTGCCAAAAGTACACATCCCAACCTTTTATTTAGGCCCTCCAGAGCTTGGACCAACATCCTCTTCCAGATTAACAATCATCGCCCCTACCCCCAACACACACACACACACACACACACACACACACACACACACACACACACACACACATAGACACCCCCACCCCTCTGCTCCAAACTGGTATCCTTGCCACTCAGGGCCCTTCCTCCTGCCAGAGTCTGCCCAGGTCACTCCCCTCACCAGGAATGGCTTCTCTCCTTCCCAAAGCCAATCCCATAAAAGTCCTTCCTCATGGAAAGGTGTGTGCAGAGTCCTCCAGCTAACAGCACTCGCTCCTTTTCTGCCTCGTTATCCCTGAGCAGTTCTGACGCTCTTCGATGCGTAGCACTCCATGTAACCTTCACAGTCTTGCATAGTCATTCCATTGCCTGTGTAGTTTGCCTTTTACCTCAAGCAGACCAAAACCTTCTTGGATACCAGAGCTAGATTTTATACTTTTGTACCCTCTCAGGATGTGTCATAATGAGGACCTAATACCCATTAGTGGTATCCTTGAGGATAATACTAACAAGCAACTGAAATTTTCAAAATGCAATTTAAAGATCCCTTGTTCCCATTTCCAAGTCTCGAGGATGTTGTGGAATGATGGGACTGCCTGCTTCTCAAAGGCCACTGCGATGTGGCAGCTGTGATGTAGGGATCTGTGAAAAGGCCTGGGCTCAGAGTCCTCTGAGGGCTTTAATTTAGGCTCTACCATGGCTTACACATAAATCTGCGCAACTTCTTTCACTAAGTCAAACATTTGTAGCATAGCAAATCTGGAGCAGGCACTCAGTTGAAAAATATAGTTCGTAAGTATGAATAAGCAAAAGCGTGTGTGTGTGTGTGTGTGAGTGTGTGTGTGTGTGCATGTACACACATATGTAACAGCCAGGCCTCATTAAGCTCACAGGCTACTGTAGTACTTCTGCTTATTAAAAAGTGGAGATTCCCAGGCTCTGTTCTGAACTAAATCAGAATATATGGAGGTAGAGGCCAAGAATCTGCATTTTAAACTCTGAGAACCAAGTGGTCTAGCAAGAAGGAAACACAAGTGAATAGTTAAAATACGAAAGCAACTACTGCCTGTTCTGCAGTCTGCATGTCCAGGGTGCTGTGAGAGCAGAGGAGGGAGCCTGGACAGTGCCGGGAACCTGGAGCTCACGCAGAAGAAGTGACGCCTGGACTGAATCTAAAGCCTGGGCAGCACAGTATCACCAGAAGAAGCAGAAAGAACAGGAAATACCCAAGAAAGGTGTCTTTGAACAATCCACACCCTTCCAGGCCCCGACTTAAAAACCATCCATTGGCTGCCTTCAGGCCTCAAGGCAAAGTCCTTAAACCGACACACCTGCTGGATTATCTGTGAGCATCAAAACCTTATCACTCATACACCCATGCCTGGTTCTGAGGACCTCCTGGCCCTAATGTCTGCCTCCTTCTCCTCTACTTACTGTCCCACTCCACCTCCCTCCCACTAAAATGACTTACTTCGGGACTTGCCTTATTGAAACATATTCAACTCAGGATTTGATTATCCTCCTCAAAGTGTCCCCAGCACCAACACCAACGCTCTTATCACACAGACACACATGTACCTGTTTAGACAGAATGAGGGCTATGCAGGGTGCAAGATGTATCCCCAGTGCTCAGCACGTAAGCAGCAATGGATGAATGAATGAATGAATAAATTCATGCATGCATGAATAAGTAAACAGAAGTATAAAAGAGCTTGCCACATTCAGGCACCTGCAAGTGGTTTACTATTGCTAGAACTACAGTGACTATGAAGGACTAGTAGGAGGTGAGCTTTAAAAGGAAGGTCAATACCAGAGCTGGACAGGAAAGAAGAGCTTCACAGGTCATAGGAAGGCACGGAGGGTGTCACTGTTGTTAGGGTCCCTAAATTCTCTCAAGATAAGGCCAAGAGAGAAACTAGGTCACAAGGGCTGGTTTGTGAGGATAAACGAGAGAATATATGTAAGAACAAAGTATACATTATAAAGTATAAATGCAAAAATATTTCCTGCAACTCCTTGCTATTAAACCCATTCAATCTTACAGTGTTCAGTTTTCACATCCCTTCAGCATTACCTAAAACTGGTTTCATATTTTGATGGTCAAAGGTGACAAAAGTACAGAGCTCAGGAAATACAGTCACTTATTAGTTACTGGAGGGAAGAGACCATCCTGGGAACTCCATTCACCTTTCAAAACAAACCAATTATATACCTGGATCACTCATAAAACCATCCACTAATGTCTACTATGTACTAGTATAGCAGTGGTAACCTTTGTGGAGCCAGTTTTTAGCTCAATGTCTTGCATACTTATCTGATAGCAATAATCCACACTAGAGATTTAAATAAATTGATTTCAAACCTTAAGCACCTTTTTTTGGAAACCGTTTTTCCAAATATTCTTACAGCAAGCTTCTCCATCATGGGCCAGAGGGGCCTGTGGGGTTTTAAGTGCCTTACCCAAGTCATCCCCCTGAGCACCTCTCCTCCAGCCCATGGCCGTGGCCATGGGAGAGAGGAGGGTGATGAAGGAACACTGCAACCGACTCTTATCAGCCTCTTCCAGGAATTCTAAGCAAACCTCTGCAGGACTCCTGAAGCATTTCTGGGAGCGGGTTTTCTCAGAAGGGCTGGAGATCCACAGGTGGACATAAAGATAAAATGAGTCTGTTCACTCCTTTGCTCCCAAGGCTAACTGCAGCAGTCATGTGATCTTCAGGGTAAGATCCAAAGATCTTGCTGTAAGTGCCAAAGACCTTCACAAGCAGCCAAACAGATGGTAAAGACGAGGGGCGAGTCCTCAAGCAAGGAACAGGCTCTTCTGTGATCTAACACGGGGGTCTGGCTACGGCCTGGGGTGAGAAGAAGTTTGCTGGACAGAGAGACTGAAGCTGAGCCCTCTAGGCAGCCAGTTCCCTCCCTCCCTGAGCGCATGCCTCTTCCCACGGGTGAGACTGACTCACTCAGTGGCATTGTTTTTTATACCGACTGACACCCACATACCTGGGGTACAATGTCTGCCTGTGGGACAGGCTTCTAAAACACTTTCATCAGCCCAGGTTAGGGAGGCAACGTTGGGAGTGGCATGTGGCAACCTCCCAGAGTCCCCCCACCGATGCTCGGAATGACAGCATCAGGCTTCCTGAAGGAGGGCATGGTCAGGCACACCGATGCACACGTCACTCCCTGAGGACGAAGGGCAGAAGTGAAAAAAAAATCCATCCAATGATTTTGAAACAACTATGGTCCAAACTTGGATCCAGCTAGCATCTGGCTGAAAAAGGCCGCAGGTGCTGACCCACCCTTCAAGACCCATGAGCAGAGCCAGTTTGGCTGAGTCTCATGGAAGCTAGGGTGCACATAGCAAAGGTGGGCTCTGTCACTGGCTGAGAGCCACAGGCCTTCGGCTGGCGTCTCTGGCAAAACAGGACAAATTGCGACAGACAGCCAAACCCTAATGCATAAGGACTTAGGTGGACATCACCCAACCGTCTTTATCCCCTTATTCCACACATCCAAATACACCTACAAATACATCTAAAAACACATACGAAACTGTTCAGTGTACATTTGGGTTCAAAATGCCTATGGATTTGTCTAATTTTAGCCTTTTTGCTTTATTTGTAATGTTTCCCCATGTTTCAAATTTTTTAAAAGACAACCGAGCAGTCTGGGATGTGTCTGTGTAGCTCATCGCTCTACAGCACTTTCTCAAACATCATCAGCAAGAGTGAGGGACCCCAGACAGAGTTCTGAAGGTGTTTAATCCCATTTACAAAGCACCAGGTCCTTCTTTTCTAAAAATCAGTTTTATACACTGTATTGCACTGGTTCTCAACAAGCTGGGATTTGGCCCCCCAGGGGACATTTGGTAATGTCTGGAGACATTTTTGGTTCTCACAAGTGGGGTGGGGTACGGAGGACTGCTATTGGTATCTGGAGTGTAGAGACCAAAGATGCTGCTAAACATCGTGCAATACACAGAAGAGCTCCCCCGACAGAGAATTATCTACCTCTAGACAGAAATAAGGCTGAGGCTGAGAAACCCTGTGGTATTTGGATTCTGTAGAGTTCATTTGGGGGGAAAAAAGTATTTTGTAGCTTAAAAATAAGTTTGAAAACTTCTGCTCTAGGATACCTGCCTGGATCCAAACTATTCAATAACATGATAAAGACTCTTTTGTGTTGAGCTTCAAAGTTCTAAGATTGTACAGATTTTTAAAACGTCCCATAATAGATCTTTTGGCAAATCTCTAGCTGCTATAAAGAGCTACGACCTTGTCTTTTTTCCCCCTATTAACACGGGGCGTGTCCAGGCCCTGTAGCCACCTAGTAGGACATAATGCAAGCCTCCTATGGAGCCGGTACAGAATCTAAGTAGCTTCCACCAGAGGGGGGAAGATCAGACGGAGGCTGAGGGTTTGTCCTGATGGGAAGCCACGGGTGTTGGCTTCATAGAGATCAACTCTCCATCAGTCAGGCAGAGAGCCAGAAGTTAAATATATTGCTTCTTTTAGGAAGGAAAGCGAACAATGGCCTCTTCATTTGAAACCACAATGGGAATTTAGGAAGGGGCAGAGCATAATTCCCAGGATGGAAAATGACCTGGGCTTCAGCATTAATGACCTTGCTTCTCTGGGACAGCCTTCAAGAGATTTTTTCAATTAAATGCTGGCGAACTGTCTGTTTACTAATTCCAATGCAAAACCCAGGGGCTCAGTGGCACCTTTTGATGCCAAGCAAAGGAATGCTTCCAATTCCGGGGTCAAGGGAAGAACTAGAGCTGCCCAACCTATCACGAGGGCTTCCTGTTGCTCTGAGGTCTCCGAGAACCTCCCAACAAAAGAAACCAACACCCATGCTTAGTTAGGCGAATCCTTCCAGATAGAAAGACAGAATCCACATAATATAATACATAGCTCTCTCTCTCAACCCTGCTTCCTCTCCATCTCTGTCCTCTCTCCTGATGTCATCGGGCGTTCTTCCAGAAGGTGATCCAGGTCCTTTGTGCATTAATCATTATGTGTCACATTGAACTGTGTTTAGATGACCACCTTCCTCTTCAGACTGAGCTTTTAGAAAGCAAGAATACTGTCACATTGACCATTTTCACATGAAGACACAAACTAGTGCCCGGCACGTGAGGGACGTAATAGTTAATGAATGAAGGAATGAGCCTAACCTATTCAACATGCAACAGTCTTCAAAGTATGACCTACCAAAACTCTACACAGCTGGCCAAACCCTCCCTTACGCTGTACGTGCAGTTTGCAGTGTGTGAACGTAATCACAGAACTCACTTCAGTAAACACAGCCGAGGAACAGGATAGACCTGTGCAGATGTTAGATCTTTCTCCAGGAACCATTCCATATGTAAAACAATTGCAGGGGAGAGAAATTAATAAACAGCTGCCCTTTGAGGTGGCAAAAGACACACTCTCCCTTTTTAAGTATAATCAGAGGGTCAGATGACCTTGCCTCTACCCTTTCAGCAGAGAAACAACCTTGGTGTGGCTTCCTCAAAAGCCCTCACACACAAAGAAACTGCAAACACCAATACACTTTCAACCTAGATACTTTCATTTAGACTATCAAGGTTTGTAAGATAAATATCCCATCACTCTATTGGCTTTTTCTTTCTTTCTTTCTTTTTTTTTTTTAAAGAAAACTGGCTATGCGAACCATTCCCAACCTGTGGGTAAAGACTGGGGTAGAGACTCCTTATAAGGGAAGATGAATCCACAATGCACCAAGCACTGTCTCAGACCACAAAATATGCCTAACTTATACACAACTAGTGTTTACACACTTTTGTAAATTAAAAAGAAATCCAATTAAAGGCTTTACTGAACATATTAAATTTTGCCATTAAGGGCAAAGAGACATGGAGCCTAACTAGCTACACTTATGTGAGACCGGAAAATTTAGTACAGGTGTTGACAATCAAAAGGGTCAGAAAGCACTAAGCCAGCCCATTTAAACAGCTTCCTCTGCTGAGCTCTACTAAGAGCCCTAGAAATCAGGTTCTTCTTCCAGTTAAACTGATAATAAGAGATCTTAAAAGACTGCCCAAAATGGGGGATAATAATAGTAAAGAGATCCGGGGTGCACACAACTGAAATAAAGTCCTTTCAAAAAAATCTGCCTTTCAGGACCAGCCTCGCCTCTAGAGAGACTGACTCGCTGTTAGTGTTTAATAAAGGGGCTTTAACCCCTGTCCTATACTGGACTCCAGCCCCTCTTTTTAGGATATGAGGGCTACTGAAAAAGGGAAGACAGGAGGAAGATAGAATTTCAGGGCCCCCGTGTATGACCCTTATAAATATCACACAGAACTAGACCTCCTTTATTTTATTTTTTTTTTAAGATTTTATTGGGGGAAGGGGAACAGGACTTTATTGGGGAACAGTGTGTACTTCCAGGACTTTTTTTTCAAGTCAAGTTGCTGCCCTTTCAATCTTAGTTGTGGAGGGTGCCGTTTTAGCTTCAAGTTGTTGTCCTTTCAGTTTTAGTTGTGGAGGGCGCAGCTCAGCTCCAGGTCCAGTTGCTGTTTTCTAGTTGCAGGGGGCGCAGCCCACCATCCCTTGCGGGAGTCAAACCGGCATGTAGTATTTTATCTTGTATGGTTTTTTATATTTTATATTGTATGGTTGAGAGGACACATTCCAACCAACTGAGCCATTCGGGAGCTCAGCAGCAGTTCAGCGGCAGCTCAAGGTGCCTATGTTCAATCTTAGTTGCAGGGGGCACTGCCCACCATCCCTTGCGGGAGTTGAGGAATTGAACTGGCATCCTTGTGGTTGAGAGCCCACTGGCCCATATGGGAATCAAACCGGCAGCCTTCGGAGTTAGGAGCATGGAGCTCTAACCACCGGAGCCATCGGGCCGGCCCCCCCTTTAATTTTTTAAGTGTAGCAGAATGGTGGGTGGGAATTTTCCTGTTGTCCCAGAATTTTAGCTGAGGACAAAAGGCACTAAGAACCTACAATCGAGTTTGAGAGCCCCTCCCATCGGGGCTTCCTGGAGACAGGACCTCTAACCCCGCCACCAGTTCTGCACCACTACCCTAAAGTCAGAACAAGTCAGAGAAAGGAAGAGGGGTCGGCACGAGAGAGGGTGTGAGACTATCCTTCCCAACCCGAAGCTGAGGAAGGGAGGCTCCAAAACAATGGTTTTTGGGGGAGAGGAGGGATGATAGGAAGGAGGGAAGGGGATGCTGGATCTTAGGACAAGACTTCACTCTCCCTGAAGGGAGTCAAAAGTACAACTGCCAGTTATAAAATAAATAAGTCATGGGGACGTGATGTACAGCATGGTGACTACACTTAACAACACTGTATTACATAGTTGAAAGTTGCTAAGACAGTAAATCTTGAATGTTCTAGTGACATCTGGTTACATCTAGAACTACTTTTAGTTCTGTTAATAGTTAACGGATGGTAACTAGACTTATTATGGTGAACATTTTGCAACATATACAAATATTGAATCATTATGTTGTAAATTTGAAACTAATGTTATATGTCAATTGTACCAAAAAAAAAAAAAAAAAAGACTTCACTTTCTTCTTCACTCTGAGCAGCTGGGCCACAGTTAACCAAGAATGTGAACCAAGGAGGTCTCAACTGAATGAGACAGAGGTTTTCAAAATGAACAGGGTTCAGTATAAAATACTAATAGGAGATTGTTTTAAAACTGAAGGTAATCCAAGTGTCCACTGATAGATGGAGAAACAAAATGTGGTATTTACATACAATGGATTATTATTAAGCCTTAAAAAGGAAGGAAATTCTGACACATGCTACAATTTGGATGAATCTGGAGGACATTATGCTAAGTGAAATAAGCCCGTCACAGAAAGATAAATACTGTATAACTCTACTCATATAAGATACACAGAGCAGTCAAATTCATAGAGCAGAAAGTAGAACAGTAGTCACCAAGGGCTGGGAGGGAGGAGGAATGAGCATTATTTAATGGGTAGAGTTTTTCTTTTGCAAGAGTTCTGTTAGGTTGTAAATAGAGTTCTGGAGATGGATGGTGATGATGGCTGCACAACAATGCAAAAGTCCTTAATTCTACTGAACTGTACACTTCGTATGGTTAGGATGATAAATTTTTATATTGTATGTATTTTATCACAATTAATAAAACTGAAGGTAGTGATGGGTATGGTAGATAGTGGGAATCCTTTCACAATGTCTATGTATATCAAATCGCCACGTACTCTTGAACTTTCTTGAAATTTTATTTGTCAATTGTACCTCAATAAAGCTGGGAAAAAAACCCACTTAAGGTAACAGGGAAGTTATGGAATTAGCCCTTTATGGTGTTAAAAAATCCACTACCTAAAGAGAAAGAAGATTCCACATAACATTAAGTATTGTTTAAAGAATTCCTATAAACACCCCAATGAGAATCCTCATTAAACTGATTCCATAGCCTCAATCTTTCAATTGGCTAATCTTCTTCCCTAGCTCTCCTCTAGCTGGAAATGAAAGTCTGGATGAAACCTCTTCCAAAAATATCACTACTGACGTGATTGCTTAATGTCAAATTTGTAGGGGGTGGAGAGCTCCGCAGATGCTTGTCAAAATGGGAAATAATAGGAACCACTTCTCTTTCTATTTTCTCTTTGCCACACTTTGTACCCTCACATATCAGCATGTTGGGGGTGAAGTACAGAGGTAGACAACAGAACACTAACCTCAGATTGCGTTTGCTTTTGTTGAATAGATGAAACATGTAGGAAGAGGAAATGTGTGGGTTCAAGCTTGGGCGTCCAAGAGAGGAGAGGTAGCAATGACAGAAATGGAGTAAGCAGAAGGGTTGACATGGGAGGAAAATGATGACTGGGGTCTGAGTCTGCGGTATTTGAAATATATCACAAAACCAAAGCTCACAAGATAAGGTTGAAGGTAATAATTCACAGTCTTCTAGAACATGAAAGACCCGATGAGGATAGGTGCCCACTTTTAAGACATAAAAGGAGGCCCATGAAGGAAACAGAAGAAGAACAAAAAGATGGAAGCAGGATAAGAACAATATGGCACCCAGCAGAAGGGGGTGCTTTCTTTCATCATAGTCAACATTTCATATTCACCAGAACATAAAGATAGAAATACATGTTTGCAAATTGAAAGAATGAATGAACACTGAAATGGGAGTGGCCAGCATATGACTGGATAGAGGAAGCTGACGCTTAGGAGAAAGATCAGGACTGGAGTCATAGATGTAGGGGTAGAGAGCCACAGGCAGAATGAAATCCCCAGACCAAAACTGATCCCCAGGGTTGTGAGTCTGAGTCTGATAGAACACTGCGTGGACTGGAATGGACTTAGGAATCAGATAAACAAGTAGAGTACAGGTTTGGGCCATGTGGATTTGGTTGAAAGGATTGATTGAAAGGTACACTATGTTTGAGATACAATTTGAATATATGGAATAGTTATTATAACTGCTTTAATGTCTTATCTGGTAATTCTAACATCTGTGTTAGTTCTAGGTCAGTTTCTATTGATTTATCTCCTATTATAGGTTTTTTATGTTTTTGCTTCTTTGCATATCTAGTAATTTTTGACTGGATGTCACACTTTGTGATTTTATCTGTTGAGTAGGGGATAGTTTTATATTCCTAAAAATATTCTTGAGCATTTTTTGGGAACACAGTTAAGTTACTTGGAAATAGTTTGATCCTATCAGATCTTGCTTTTCAGACTTGTTATGAGGGCCAGAAGAGTGCTCAGCCTAGGGTTAATTATCCCACACTACGGAGGTAAGGCCCTTCCGTATACTCAATCCAATACTTCATGCATCTTGAGGTTTTCCAGTATCGCTGGCCCTGTGTAAGTAGCAGACACAATTCTCTCTAATCCTTTTGGATGGCTCTTTCCCCGGCCTCAGGTAATTTGCTTATACTGGTCAGTCCTCGGTTGAATACTCAAGGGGGACATTCTGTATATCTCTAGAGTTCTCTCTCTGGGCTGCTGTCTCTCTGGTACTCTGATCCTGTGATTTCCAGCAGCTTAAGTCTCCCTGCACTCTCAGATACATCTCTTCAACTCAGGGAGTCCAATAAACTCCACTGAGAGAAGGGAAGGAAGAGCCTCCAAGAATATCCTGAGGACTGAGGACTGCAGACAGAGCAACTCAGCCACAACAGTCCCCACTGTCACTCTTCACAGGCAAGAAATGGTGCCAGAAGCAGGAAGTAAGCACCCAGATCCAGACTCTGTTCATCCTCACAGGCACCAGCACCTCCCCCAAACCCTTAGAGGAGAAGAACCTTTAACATACCTCGATGATGCCTGTCAGGCTTCCCAGAGGCAGCTGAGCCTACCCTCAGCCCTTCAGATTCATCTCACCCTACCTGTAGGCACCACAGGTCAGAGTAAAGAATCTAAACCAAATCCACACAAAAGCTATTTTCAGCACATGTTCCTCATTCACATGCAACAAAATTGTAATTTTGCCTCCAAAATACACATGAGATATTTTAATTAACAAGTAAGTGCTGGATTTAAAATGGATTTTCACTTGAACATAACATCATCTTTAACTTAAGAAGGAACTGAGTGGTGGTTACACCCTCACCAAAACAAGCAGCAAGCAAGCCCTGCTTATGGACTCAAACAAGAGACACCATCTGGACATCCATACAAAGACAACCAAGCCTGTAAAATTAAAACCACAAAAGTCAACACACACTTTAACTTATAAATGAGAAACTAATTTAATAAACTACGACAAACATTTGGGAAAAGACCAAAGGCTATAAAAATATCCACATGGAGTGAATCTGCTGCAATTTGTGACTAAATAACAAAGCAAACAATCAGGGCTGCTCCAAGCTGATGGGTAGCACTCAGTCAGGTCATTGGGCTGGTGACCAAACCTAACCAAATCCTGGCACAAGGAGAAAGGTAGGAGGGGTCAGAGGCTGCCTGACAATGTACAATTTCCTTCCTGACACTTCAAGTTTGATCCTCTGGGGACAAGAAATTAATAGCCAGTTGCACATACAATCTACTTTTAAAGCACTCCTTTCTGGGACCTAGAAATACCTGGGAAACAAACTCATTCATCTTAACATAGCTATAGGAAGAAGGCACTCTTTGCAATTGTATACCTGTGCTAAAAGAACCAGCCAGAGTAGGGGCTGGTTTTCAATATGATCCCAAAGAGCAATTCCCTGGACCTACTGCCCCCTGGGTCATCTAGACAGGGGAGTAGACCCTACCTCCCTATTCCATTGTCCTACCAACATTCGTATGGGGCTGCTCCATACGACAGTGGCGCTGCCCATGAATAGGCTGGTGTACACATATGCTCACACACACACACACACACACACACACAATGACCTGTGGCACAATCAGCACCAACAAGGAGAGGCAGTGCCAGCAGCATCAATTAGGCATTAGCCAGATCCTCACGGAGTGACTTGGCAAAAAGTATAGCATTGGCTCTGGTGGGCAGATTTAAAAATAGGGGCAACGTATGTTGCCTGTGAGGCCCAGCAAGCAGGAAACTGGCAAAGCAGCACTCCCCTCACGGGCAGTGAACCCTTCCCTACCTTCTCTCCTACCCACGGCATCACTGACGGTAGCTCCTACCAAAAAGCACTTCGACACACACACTGGAATGTACCTTGCCCCTCCTAGAATGGGACATACCTGTGAACTTCAATTGCTGTCGAGGATTTGAAACAATGGCTGAGAAAGGGGGCTTATGTCATCATATTGTTCCCAGTGCCTTTTACATGATTCACCACAAAGTACATGGAAATAAATTGGGTACGGATTTCCTTCCAAAATGGGTGGGTGCGTAATCTGCATCAAACCTTAATATAACACTTATGGGTGTGTGCATGTGTGTCCGTAACCTGCACAGCAATCCTGGGGGTACATACCACTGGCCCCATATTTTACACATAAGGTAAACACTGCTCAAGGTCACAGGGCTGGACAGTACAGGAAGCAGAGCCACGCCTGTCTGAGCTAAAGCGATGCCCTTCCACCACCTACCCCACCCCTCCAGCACAGTCAGAGATCCTCAAGGGCTGTTCCCAGGAGATTTTGTCTGTAGGCTTCTCTTAAGGAAAGGATTAATACTAACACAAGAAATTAATTTGAAGAGGGGGGCATTCAGAAAGCTGAAGGCATCACTAAAAGTAACCGATTATCGGAAAGCCTAACTTATTTTCTGGATTAAAGACAAAACAAAACAAAGAAATTTCTCTCCTACTCTTCCTCTCAAAGCTCCCCAAAACAGTGAGACTCTGTATGACCCAAAACCAGAAGTGGGAGCGTTGCTGGGGTAGGTTGGGAGGCTGAATGGTGCAAAAGAGGAACCTTTAGGTATTCAGTAAGAGGAAAGTGTTTTGAGTTCACTCCAGCAAAGAAGTGATCCTTCCCCTTGGCAGACAATTAAAAAGGCCCCCCATGGCTACTGCACACTGCTAAGTAAACATGCTTGCTAAAAAAATGAGAGAAAGAGGCATGGAGGTGTGAAATCAAGGGAATTCAGACAACAGGGAGTGCTGGGGAAAGGGGTGATCTGGAGAGCCCTGCCCTGACTGATGAGTTCAAGGTGAAAAACTTCAAAAGCACTGTACTATTCCACATACAAAACAAAACTGGTCTGTGGACTAATTTCAGCCCATGAGCAGTTTGCATTCCCTGGTTGGGGTGGGGAAAGTGGCAAACAGACACAGCCAGCACACAATCGATATTCTGCATATTGGAGAGACAGCCCATAAAGAATGGACGTAGAGTGGAGATTGAACTTGGAGTATCCACAGAGGCAAAGACCAAGAAAGTAGAAATGAGGTCCCCAATGAGGATATGCAGCACCTAAGGCAGAGGTGTGGCACGAGACATGACAGATCACAGGTAGACTTGAGGAGGACTCTTGAAACTGTTCCTTCTGCATCCTGGCTGAGTGTTCCCACACGGTCCTCACTGAGGAGCTAGCAGGAGATGTTAGTCCTAGGGAATCGTCACTTGCTAACATATTTAACAAAATTGCTGGCTCCCTCCCAGAGTTAAGCTTCAGTCTTTGTCTGTGAATCTTCCTAAAGTCCACTGTTTGGATGAATCCGTCCAGGTATCGTTAGGCACTCTTCTGCCTGGTGGATTCTAAGTTCACTAGATAAGATGGTAGTACCCCCAATATGCAGTCTCTTCTACAGAATAGTATCTGTAGTAACATTACCGATGTAAGAGTCCTAAGAAATCAGCTACTCAATTTACTGAGACACCCAAATACATCATCTAAATTTTCATTGCCAAAATCCTAATAGTAATACTGATGTAGGTAAACTAAATGCTCAAAGCATAAAAATAGTACCAAGGAACGTCTAGACTGACCACTTTTAAATTAGTCCCTTCTCTGACATGTCTCCCGGCTTAAAACTACCCTATTGCTGCCCGCCATGTCAGTGGCTGATGCTCTGGCTTTCTGAGTATCAGAAATACCCCACGATACAACTTACACAATAAAAACCAGGTGCGGGGTAAGAGTGAAATCTTATAACTAATCAGGTCATGAAATTGACTGACAAGCCTCTCCAATTACAGCACAGCCCCTGACAAAGTAAGTTGGAGTGTCAGGTTCATCACCAGTGAAGAAGAGATAAACCCTGATGGAGCCATGCCCAGCTTCTGGAAAAACTGATGACGTCTTCAAATATTTTGGCAAAAATAAGCCTCTTCATGACAGTGCTGAGAAAGTCAGCGTGAAATGGAAGATGTTATCATGCCATCAACTAATTCAGAAAAGTACACACTGAGTTATTTGATCTGTTCTTGGTTCTAAAAATTAGCATACAGGTGGCATTGAAACTCAAACACTGACAAATATAAAATGAAAGAAACTTACTTTCATAATTTTTGTCACTTTTAAACACAGAGTACCAAACAAATCTTTAAAAACATATATAGTATAAAAGAAAAGTTAGCTCCCATTGGAACTGGAATCACATTAAATTGTCTTTTTCTGGTCTCAGTTACTCTCAGGGAAGGGAAACACCTATAACTTGTCTACAGTCCAACAGCTAATAGGCAGCTAAGCCACCATTCCCATCCTGATTTTACCATTTGCAAGTCTGGTTTGAGTCTCAGCATTAGTACTGAGTGTTCACAGACATTACTAAGGCCCCTATCCTTGGAGTCTTATTTTCTCCTCCTAAAAGTACAAAAACTGTAATCTGACCTCTCTCTCTATGTCACAACTCTTAAAAGAAGACATTTGGGGTTTTCTTGACTCTTGAAAGACTACACCAAAGTAACACACTCTGCCATGTGACTTTTTTTCCTATGTGTTATTTTTCAACTAGCCAACCTCCCAATTGCCAAAACTTTCCATTTAATCAAATTAGATCTGATTTAGTATACAATGGGGACATCCAAACTTGGCCAACCATTAGAACCAGCTACAGTGCTTATTAGGAATCTGTTTCCTTGGCCTCTTCCCCAGAGATTCTGCTTCAGTCTGGGGCCTCAGAATCTATATTTTTTCAAAATTTTCAAGTGATTCCATTGCTTTAGAACAGATCCTCTCTTGACTTTTAATACCTGTTGAAGGTCCTGTTTTCAGGACTTGATAAATCCCAATCAAAGGACTCAGATAATGGAAGTGTCCTCATTTACAAGAAACAGGAAGTGTCACCAAAATTCAATAAGAATTAACCTTCTAGAAGGTATATACTAAGTCCCAAAAATGTATCCAGACTGAGCTCCAACTTATTTACTTCTCCAGGTGTTTAGTAGATGTACTAGATCACAAGCATTTATTAAAACTTCACAACAATGATAGTTTCCCACCACGTTCAAGAACAGAAGACTAGCTCAACCTAACTTTCCTGTGTTTTAGCTGTGTGAGACACACAAACAAGAATTTCTTAATAATCTGTAACTAGAAATGACTTATAGTTAGTTATATTTCGAGGTGCATGGACTTGTTATAGAGCTTCAGACAGGCAATTTGAACTTGTAATGCTTATTAAGCTGTGTAATGGATCTTAATTTAGCTTAGAACAATAAGAAACCATGATGGAATTCACAGACCTTGGGAAAGTCTTCATGATAAACTTAAAATAGTTTCCGCTTTAGCAACTTACATTAAATCATCGTAAATGGATATAATACTGTGCTGTTCGGGCCTCTAGCCAAAGGGGAAGAGATTATGTTCAATCAGCCAAATGGTAAGGCAGCATCAAACACAGGTGAACTTCACTTAAATAACAAAGGTATGTTCCTGAAAAGGAAAGTGACATTAACAGGGTGCTGGCCTTGTGCCAACGATGCTGGGCACCTCCCCAGGACCTCAGGGCTCAGCCATGTTCATCTCCCTGCTGCAAACTCTCACTCACCAACCATGCTCCCCGCTTAGGGTATTTTACTTCCTCTTCCCTCATCCCCCAGAAAACCCCATGGTTCACCCTGCCTCCCTTCAGATCTTTGGCTCAAATGTCACCTGATTTGAACAGAACAGCACACACAGCCCTCATCTCTGTCCCCATAGCTTGCCTTATTTTTTTCCATAGCATTTATAACTTAGCACATTATGTTAATTTATCTAACTGTGCCTCCACCCACACACCAAATTTTGAGTTCTGTGAGAACCAGTGTCCTTAGTAAGTACATGCATACACACATGCAAGCATACACATGTCACATAATGTTATACATAAATACTCTCTGTGTGTATACATAGATCTCTTGATCCACTGGGCCCTAGTGGTGATAATTTAGAAGTACTGCGCAACCCAGTATATTTTGTAACTGAATATAAATACATGAAGCTGTCAACTGATTTTCTCCAAAACAATGTGAGAACTAAGTTGCTTCTTACAAAATCTAAGGCAATCTTTGACATGCACAAAGAATGTGTCTGCAACCCTAGGGCACTGTGCCTCCCGGCCCCAATTCTCTCTCTGTCTCTCTCTCTGTCTCTCTTTCTCTCGCTGTACCAACCCCTGCTACAGGGGTCATCCATCCAGCACTGACTTGAGACCCAGAAATCTCAGACAACAGGATGAAATCATGATTCTGAAGACAAGTTTCAGGGGAGGAGAGAAGATACAGGTCTTCCTACCTCTCTACCTGCCCACTGACACCAGGTACTCTTGGAGAAAACCTAATAAAAAGAGATGTCTTTATAACTGGCCTGGAAAATAGAACCTCAGCTGCCTTGTTCATTTGAAGCAAAACGAGCAGACAGATCAGGGGTTGCTGAAAGTGAGACTGAAGTATAATTAAAATAGACTCTGGAGCAATCAATTTTTCTATCAAACAATTAAATCATTTCTCTTTTACCCGAATCTCAGTTCCACTGAGAGAATACCACATTAGTGGAATTTCAACCAAAAAACGTGAAGCCTGAGAAAATTAAGAAAAGTCAGATTCAGTGTTTTGCAAGAACCTTGATTTCAAAGAAACATGCTAGCTAATCAGCGAGTGCCACAAGAAGTGAGTCTGCTGATGTTTCCATCTATAAATCTTTGAGCTACTTTTGAGGTTCGACTGTGAGTGCCTCCAGCTCTGACCGCTTGCTCAGAAGTATTGCCACCAGCTTATTCTGCTTAAAATAAAGCAAAAGTTTAGCATAAAGCTACCAGTAACAGGCATCTCTAAAGTTAGAAACCACCATAGGCTTCTGTGTTGTACTGGTGTCACTTCCTGACCTTCTTATTTTTATGAGAAAGGGCTTATAACAAAAATCGGCTGCAAAAGTACACTGCACAGTAAAAATAATTAGCAACACAGGATTACAGTTTCATAAAACGACTGAATTATTCTATCGCCTATATCACCTGCCACCTGACATCAGTTCTCAAAATAAGGTACTCAAATATTTGTCAGTTCCTTCTCTCTGTGGTCACTAGAATTAAGTGTTGGATTTCTGAAAGAAAAAGGGAAAATTAACCTATAAATTCTAAAAATAATTGGGTCTCAGGAGCCTTTTATACTCTTAAAAACTGAGAACTCAGAATTTTGGTTTATGTGGGTTCTCTCTATAGATATTTGCCATTACCAGAAATTAAAATTGAGGTATTTAAAATATTTTAGCATTTGAAACAATAACAAATCCATTGTATGTTAAAATAAATCTAACTTTTATGAAAGATAACTATGTTTTCCAAAACAAAAATATTAATGAGAAGAGTGGTATTGTTTTACAATTTTGTAAATCTCTTTAATGTCTGATTTAGATGTCAGCTGGACTCATATCTGCTTCTGTATTCAATCTGTTGCAACATTGTTTTAGTTCAAGTATATGAATAAAATCCAGCCTCACACAGAGTTATTCAAAAAGAGAGGGGGTTTTAATAGCTTTTTCAGATAATTGTGAATATTCTTCTTTGACACTATGGCAAAACTCAACAAGTAATAGTTTCTTAAAAGTTAGTTGCAATATGGAATCCAAAAATCCATAATCAATGAACTTTTCTTACTCTCTTACATTAAATCCATTAGTCTAGTCTATCTTTTGCTCTCAAAGGATCCTTGAGTTATACATGGTTTTAACACCTTGTATTGGTCATTTTGAAAATATGGGTTAGTTAAGTTATACAGATCTTCCAAACACTGACATATTTTACTACACAATATTAAAACACCACAATTGTTAATTAATACCAACAACACACTCATTAGAAACATCTTTTACAAGAATTGGAAGCTTACAAGCTCAGAATGGTGGATATAAATTTTCCAAAATTCTAACTATGGATTGGAAGATCCAATTCTATCATTGGCATCAAATAGTCACAACTGTTTTCCTTGAAATAACAGACTCACTTCATTCATTTTTAAGAAAATACCTGACTAACTCCCAAGTCTCCGTAACTACAGTTCGTCTGTCATTCTTTCAAGTAAAAATGTTGTTCCATGAAAAAAAGTGCCTAGCTCAGCTAACAACTCAATCATACGAGTGTTTTTCCTTGATGCATGATAGTATTTCAGTATCTAAAAGTGCTTCTTGGATAGCTCCCTTTCCTTCACACAGAATATTATAAAGATATATAGTGAAGGGTTGAACTTAACAACATTAATAATGTTTATTGCTTCTTCAAAGACATACTTAAGTGAAACTTTTTTTTTTTTCTGCAATCGTATAGCAATGAAGACTACACAGGCTATATTAGTGATTGTACACTTTGGTGTCTTGATTAGCTCTAAGGAGCCAAAAGTTTTACCCACCATTTCTTCTGTAAGGTTGGTGAACACATCAACACATTAGAAAAGGCAAGTAACATTTCAGTATTGTAAGGAAAATGGTTCTGAACTACAGACAGACCTCCTGAACATATCTCCAGAACCCCCAGAGGTCTGCAGGACCACACTTTGAGAACCAACTGAAAAATTCTGAACAAAACCACCACTTAAGAGTTTTTCATCAACAGTCAGTGAAAGTAAGAGGAGTGAGGATGAAGACGATGATGATTGGGGTGTAACTAGACAAATATAGCTACGATACCCTAAGTTGAACTCATTTATTTAAATTTTCACTTCTCCCGAGTTCTAGGTGAAGGTCTGCATTAAGAAAACCTACTGATGATCGCCGTAAAACTTGAGCCAATCTCAAGTTCACCTTTCCCAGAGCTCTCTTATCCACGCCTGATATTTGAGAAGGTAGGACCTTTCCCAGGCGAACACTAATCTTTAGGTTTAAGAAGGAAGGACCCAAGGGAAGCCTTGCAGAAAGACATCATCTAAAACACAACAAAACTCTCAGGACAGGGGCATTATACCACCTAGAGGACAGTTTTCTTTCAAGGTAGGATGAAAAGACAACAATGCTTTCCAAAATAGCTGAATGGCTTAGGAAGATCTTGGACCTCAGCCTCCCAGTCTGAGCTTGTGTCTGAGCTCTGGCACCTACTACCCAGTAGCCCACAGCAAATCAGTGTCTCGGAGCTGCATTCACCATTTGCGTACTGATCATCCCATCAGCCTCAAAAGTTTGTTGTGGGGAGCAAATGCCTTAGTATATGTGATGCCATTAGTATATAGAGATAATCAATTACCCACACAAGGGGCCAGCCTGCTACCAGAAAGAGTATAAAACAAGGACTGCTGTTGCCATTTGCTACATTACAGGCCTAGCCATCTCTGGTCCTCAGAAGTGTTCAATAAATGTGCTGGCTGTTATGGAAAAGTGGAGCAAGCCAACTATGACATGGGGCAACTAGCTTCAATCCTTTAAAACTACCATTTCTTTTTTTTCCAGTTCCCTTCCTTTTCCTATTCCCTCAATGACTCTTTCTCTCCTGCCCTGTCTTCAACCTGGCAAACATTTCCAACAGTAGCCACAGAATTGCTTGGACCAACAAGAAAGTTGAAGAGGTCACTCATTCCCCAGGCTGAATATACGAAAGGAAGTTTAAAAACAAAAAGCTAAATTAAAAAAAAAAAAATTAACTCAACAAGCTGTCACCAGACTTGAAACATGAGAACGAAATACTGAAAATCAACTGCCATCAGAGACTAGTTTTTTTTCTTTTCCTTTTACAAATGACATGCATTGTGAGTGTCAGATATGGTGAGAAACCGTGGGTTGCAGCGTTCAAGCAGTAACACATATTTTATCTGCCTTGGTGTGTGTGCACAATGGTTTAGCAGAGAACATAATTATCTGTAAACCAGTGGTGTGACACAGGAAATTCGAGCTAAAAATGAGGTAATGGTAACAAAAACAAACAAACATCGATCAGAATCTTACTCTATGCCATACAGCACTTTTTTGGGAGAAAGAATAAGCAGATACCAAAATTCAAATGCACTTTCCATATTCTCCTCTGGAGAAATGTGTATGGGTTCCAACTAATGTAACAAGCGTCTGGAAGAGGGGGCAATCCAAAGGTTCAGCAAGGTTTTCTAGACAAGCTTCAAATACACAATTCATAGATCTTTGTCAGATTGTGCTGTTTGTTTTTTAAGAAGTGATTTCCCCTATCCCAAAAAAAACTGGTACGGAATACATTTAACTTTGCTTTGGGAGCTCTAGGGAAGAAAACATGTGCACACAGAATTTCTGCCTTATTATCTTCATAAAGATACTTCTACCATGAATTATTTCAATGTACTTTATCCTTTCAGGAAACTGTCTTAAAATTAAACTTTGCAAGTGCAAAACGTTATGTAATTGTTAGTAGGAGATGATTACTTGTCATTCATTGTGTGAACTTTATGACGAAATGAACGGAATTATCTTACTCATCTCTTCCTACCTGCAGTTTTTGACTCACAGCTTAGAATTTATTTAGAACTTATAAAAATCTTTCTGAAGTACTTAGATCATTTAAAAATTTTAACTTGCCTCTTCATAATACTTAAAAATTGGGAATTAAGGATAAAATATACACAGACAAAATAACACCACCTTTAAATTATAAATGAAGCTAAGTAACATGTGTTCAAAATTAAGCATCATTTTGTTATCATAGAGGCAACCCAAATCCTGGTTTTTGTCAAGGAAATACATATTTTTTAAATATGGAATTTAATTTTAACTTCTTAGTAAAGACAATTTCTATCATATGCAAAAGTAAACAGAACAGTACAATAAACCCACATGCAACCATCACCCAGATTCAACAGTCAACACATCGCTAATCTGGTTTTATCTGTACCCTACCCCTCCTCCCACTTCTGGACTATTCCAAAGTAAATCTCAAATATCACATAATTTCATCAGTATATATTTCAAAATGTACCTCTAATAGATGCTGTTTTTGTTTTAAACAATCACAATTCCACACTCACACTTACATGACATTAATAATTTCTTAACAGCGTATATATCCAGTTACTGTTCCCATTTCCAATGACTCCCTGGGAGTCATTGCTTGTTTTACAATTTGTGTTGGAATTGGGATAAAATATGGTTCACATATTGAAGCTGGCTAGTATGCCTCTCTTTTATTATTTTCGTTTTCCCTCCTTCTTTTCACGTTTTTCTTCCAATCTTTGGTCAAAGAAACCAAGTCTCTTGTCCTGTAAAAATTTCCCACAGTCTGGATTTTGCTGATTACATCCCATGGTGTCATTTTAAATGTTCCTCTGTCCCCTGTATTTCCTCTAAACTGGTGGTTAGATCTGGAAGCCTGACGGAATTTGGGATAGATCTTTTGGCAAGACTACCTCACTGATGGTGTGGTGTGCTTCCACTGGGAGGCACATAATGTCTGGCTTTCTCTTTGCAGCCCAACCACTTAAGTTTCAGGTACCCTGAATCCAGGCAAACTTTACTTAGGCAAACTACATTCTCTTCACATCTTAAAATCTTAACACCGTATTTCTTAATAGCATAACAATGCAACAATATCTTTTTAATTTTTTTTCTCCCATGAGAGAGCATCACAACTTAAATTTATTTTCTTTCTGGTGTTTCTCTTCCAATTTATAGCAGTTACGAATTTAATTTGATACATTTCCATCAGTTTCATTTATTTCAATTTTTTTTTTTTTTTTTTTTTTTGGTCTGCCATTCTGCTCTTCCAGGTAAAAACTAGTCCAACAGAGTGACAATCATAAACGGGACCAGCTTCTGACATTCTGGCAGCATCTAGAGGTTGCATTAAAATTCAGGTCTGTTTCATAGCCACAGCAAATCTCAACTTGATTATGTTACAGCTCCAGTTGCTAGCTCCAGAAAGGCTTAGCCAGAATGAAATATACGGTGACATGAGACAGCCTTTTCAAAATAATAAATCACTCCAACGGTGTCTACTTCAGCAGCAGTGCTTAGGGGAAATCTGTACCCAATCAAGAGCGATAACACCTTTCTAAAGATGAACAGTAGTAATGGGTTTCTTCTGATCCAGTTGATAACATTATGCCTTCAGCTCTGAGAGAGACTTCCACAAAAAGTTTTTCTTGTTCTTTCTTAATTCAATAAAGAGCCCTCCCTGTAGGTTTTTGAGCAGGTTCATCTGTGCTTCTAACACAAGTATTAAGCATAAACCTGCACACCGCACACTGTACCATCAAACTGTGAAGCAACTACAGTTCACAACAATTCAGACATTACTTTTCAAAGCCTTTTATGTTCTGTTCTTTCTTCAAACTTCGCTATAAAACATTGTGATGCCTATTTGGAAGATGTTATACGATCTGTTGAAACAGTTGCTGGGCATATATAGTAAGCACTCCAATATTATTGATTGAGTAGTGAATATATTAACAAAATGGGTATTCTTTAAGTAAACCTTCAACATATTAACAGTTTGGGTGAGTTTGACAATTTATACTCTGTGAGCCAGCGTCCTTCAATGCTGGTGTTCTACACGGTTCTGCTGTTGGTCGGCCTTGGTTTTCTCTCTAAATTTTCTCAATGGGCAGCTGCGTCCACATGTCTCCCACTGATACCTACAGTGTTATCTCAAGCCCAGGTCCGTTGCCAAACTTCAGGCTCTTATTGCCAATCCCTCCTAGACATGTCCACTTGGATTTCCACAAGCACCTCAAACTCCACTTGTTCGAAGCTGAATTCATCATCTTCCATCTCTATGTTTCTACCCTGGCGAATCACTCCATCTTCTGAGACTCACTTTCTTCCTCCCTAATAGCCAATGAATTGGTAAGTCCCGTTGGTTTCACTACATACACATCTCTCTTAGCTGTCCCCTCCTCTCCATCCATCCCCCCAGATTCTAACTTAACTCAGGCTCTGCTAATCTCTCCCTTAGACAACTTTAATAGTCTCTTCATGGCTCTCCACACTCTTTGTGTCCTCTTATGCTCTAACACCCCCAGGCTCTCCAGCCCCTTGAGCCCACTGCTACCAAATCAGATCTTGTTTTTCTCTGCTTAAAACCCTTCACTGGCACCCCATCACCTCTACCAGACAAAGTAGTGTGCTCAGGCAATCTATCATCTAAGCTGGGACCCCTCTGAGAGAGAAATGTAACATCGTTGATAGTTACACCAGGATAGCAGACAAACAGACCCACCAGGCAAACCTTTACATAAAACCCTCCCAACTCTCTGACCACATCTGTCACTGCACTCCCCCACCTTCAGCACTTCCCCACTACATTCAATTTCTGGAAACTGCGCTGCTCTCTCACCTCTGTGCCTTTGTACATACTGTCTTCCCCTCCTGGCACATTTCTATTTATCATTCAGACTTGCTGTCGACTTCACCGGCCCTGTGAAGCTTTCTCTAAAACCTTCTGGTGGATCTGATTACAGACTCCCGTGGGCCACGCCATGCCTTGGGTTTACGCCCGCGGTGGACCTGGGCCCCGGCCTTGCACACTGCTCCCTCCTAGGAGCTCCTTCAGGAAAGTATCTGTGACCTGTTCACCTTTATCTCCGCAGCATCTATGATGACTCAAAGGTCTGTACCCAGCAGGCATTTCTTATGTCATTTCCCAGTCATGTCTTACGTTGAATGAAATCTTTTTGCCTTCTTGGCTTCTGTGTCAGCGTAATTAATGACAGGTAAGAAAATGAGATGGGATGAAACAAGCAGTAGTCAGTAACTCCTAATGCCAGTCCTGTACCTCACAGACCACAGCCCATTTCAGCAATTGCTTTTTAAAGGAGAGCTTGGAGATTTTAGAATGTGATCTAATGGCAGAACTCCTATAGGAGGCCATGAAAGGAAAACAGGCATGGAAATAAGCAAACATTATACTAGTTATTGTCCACTAAATGCTTCCAGCTTCTAGTATAAAATAAAGCCAGTGGCAAAATAAAACAAGCCTACTGAGTATACATGGCGTCCCAGCAGGGGTGGGGAGAATGACAGGAATCTTGCTGCCATGACAACAGGGACATGTAGATGAGATTTCCACTAGCACCCCTTCATACTGCCCTCTACAGTTTTCAAAGCAGTTTCCTATGCATTACATCTAACCTTGGAAACAACCCTGCAAGATAGATTAGATGTATCCTGAGGCTCAACCAACATTTCGTGAGCTGTGACAATCCCTCCGGGCTCTGGGGCCAATGCCCCTACTGTATCCCGAAACACACTGGGCAGGCCTGACCCCATACTGCTTCTTTATGTAAAGCTCTTCAGCTCCCAAATGAGAACTAGAGCTCCAAATATTCTATCTGCCACCCTGTTACTTTAGGGCCAGGAATAATCTAGAATGGCTGACAGAGTGAAGCCAAGCCAGGAACATTCTCACAGTGCCAGGCCCAGCCTGCTGCCACAGCCGCAGTAGGCATGTTGGAGAAGAGGTGGGGGAGGCTCCATTCCCTATTCCTGTCACACACACACAGAGGCAGCCATCCCATCCCTTCGTATTTGACAAGGGAACTGCACTCTAAGGTAGCAGCAGCATGCAAGCTCAAGCTGAGCCCCAGCCTAGGAACCAAACTGACAAGACAATGCTCCCACAGAGAAAGAGAACAGATCTGAGGTTCTAAAATATATTCCACACAGAGATGCCATAGCTCCTGAAATTTCAACATTAAAAATCTACTTCTTATGGGTAATACAACTGTTTCAGCATCTTTTAAGATTTGCAGACATACCTAAGAGGGGTAGAGTATTAAGATATCAATCACCATTACTTTAGTGTGAATTAGTCCATGAAGTCCCTATCTTTCTTATTAACAACCATTCCTGGAGAGAGGAGATCACTGCATATCCTTCTAGAGTAAGAGACAGTTGAAGGCAGAGAGCAGGAAGGGATGGCTTAAAGGGGAGGAGGAATTACCAAAGATGAACTTGGCCTGCCTTGCAATTTTATCCAGAGTCACCTCTGAAAGAAATACAATTTCAATGACCTGCTAAGAACTCACCACTAATAAGATGTGACATTCTTTTGTTTCTTATCAATAAGATTAATAAATTAATACAAGGAGAATATCCAAGGAGTATCCCAGTGCCAGTGTTCTGATGTTTTTAGTGTACATTTAAGGAAGAGAGAACCTAAATAAAACATAGTTCTTGAAAGCTGAGCTAACGCTAAAAAACAAGTCATGTAATGACTACGGCATAACCAGATCTGGTCTAATGAGCAACAGGCATGGCCTGACTCTGTGGGTCCCTTGCAACTTAATGCAGAAAGCTACTTCAGCACATTCAGAACCTCATCCACTCCTCACTCATTTCTCACTGCTGAGTTTGTCTATATACACTTTATACGTATAGAGAATGTTCCAGTGCTGAGAGAATGTTCTATTAACAGTACCCTGTAACACTATGTTACATTTTACTAAACTGAGGTATGAGCAGACTCATTTTTCTCACAATCCAGTTATATATAAGATACCAAGCAAAACTAAAAGACCTGTGAGCCTACAGAAGACCCCCAAACTGTATCTGAACAGGTTTTTCATGTTCGAGTGTCCCAGATATCTGCTAATTTCAATATCGGAGCAAAAAGATAAGATGCAACAATTAACACAAGAGACTGAAAAACATTAAGCTTAAAACAATTCACCTACGTGAATAAGAGCTATTGGCTACCGTAAGAGGAGAGAACACCATTTCTCAAAGGTATCACCAGTTGCAAAATGTCAACACCAAACAGACAAGCTGTTAAGTCACATGTTTAAAAATCTTCACAAGGATTTTAGTAATGGTAAAGTAGCTTATCATGAACTAACCCTCCAACAACAACTAAAATCTCTAAAAAATATATTTTAAAACAACTAATTGAAAACACTGGAGAGCAACTTAAAAAAAGCAGATATTAGAATTTGACACTTGAAAGAAGGGAACTGCACTGGGCAAGATATGGACATTGACAGTATTATGCTAAGTGCAACACATGAGACAGAAAAGGACAAGAACTGTATGATTTTACTCACATGTGGGATAAAAAGCAACAAAAAATAAACAAAAACAAACTCATAGATACAGGCAATAGATTGGTGGTTACTAGAGGGGAAGGTGAGGAGGGAGGACAAAGAAGGTAAAAGGGGTCAAGTCCAAAACTAAAGGAGATGATCAATGTCATGCACCTGAAATTTATGTTATTAACCAGTGTTACCCCAATGAGTTTAGTTTTTTTAAAAAAGATCTATTTAAAAAATTTTTAAATTACAGTTCACATTCAATGCTATCTTCTATTAGTTCAGGTGTACAGGGTAATGCTTAGACGTTTATATAATTTATGAAGCGATCCCCCAATAAGCCTAGTACCCACCTGGCACTATACATAGTTATTACAATACAATTGACTATATTTTCTATGCTTTACATCCTCGTGACTATTTTGTAACTGCCAATTTGTACTTCTTAATCTCTTCACCTTTTTCACCAAGCCCCCTAATCTGCCCCCACCCCCAACTGGTAACCATCAGTGTGCTCTCTGTATCTATGAGTCTGTTTCTGTTTTGGGTTTTGCTGTTGTTATTGTTGTTATTTTGTTCTTTAGATTCCACATATACGTGAGATCATATGGTATTTGTCTCTCTCTGAGTTATTTCATTTAGCATAATACCCTCTAGGTCTATCCATGTTGTTGCAAATGGTAAGATTTCATTTTTTTAATGGCTGAGTAATATTCTATTGTATAAATGTGCCACATCTTCTTTATCCAATCTTGTATTGATGGGCATTTAGGTTGCTTCCATATCTTAGCTATTGTAAATAGCACTGCAGGGAACATAGGGGTGTGTATACACCTTTTCGAATTAGTGTTTTGGAGTTCTATGAATAAATACCCAGAAGTGGAATTGCTGTGTCATAAGGTAATTTTGTTTTTAATTTTTTGAGGAACTTCCATACTGTTTTCTATAGTGGCTGCACCAATTTACAATTCCACCAACAGTGGATGGATGAGGGTTCCCTTTTCTCCATGTCCTCGCCAACACTTGTTTTTCTTTATTTATTGATGACAGCCATTCTGACAGGTGTAAGGTGATATCTCATTATGGTTTTAATTTGCATTTCTGTGGTGATTATTGATGTTGAGCACCTTTTCATATGTTTGTTTTGGCCATCTGTGTGTTTTCTTTGGAGACATTTCTATTCAGGTCCTCTGCCAATTTTTAAATTGGACTGCTGATTGTTTTGGTGTTGAATTGTATGAGTTCTTTATAAATTTTGGATATTAACTCCTTATCAGATGTATCATTGGCAAATATTTTCTCCCATTCAGTAGGATGTCTTTTTGTTTTGTTGATGGTTTCCTTCTCTGGGCAGAAACTTTATAGTTTGATGTAATCCCATTCGGTTATTTTTTCTGTTTCCCTTGTTTGAGATATATCAGAAAAAATATTACTGAGAGCAATGTCAGAGAGCTTACTGCCTATGTTTTCTTCTAGGAGTTTATGGCTTCAGGTCTTCTTTTAAGTGTTTAATCCATTTTGAGTTTATTCTTGTTTCTAGTGTGAGGTGGTCCACTTTCATTTTTTGCATGTATCTGTCCAGTTTTCCCAGCACCATTAATTGAACAGACTGTCTTTACCCCTCTGTATACTCTTGCCTCCTTTGTCACAGATTAAATGACCATATAAGCGTGGGTTTATTTCTAGGCTCTATATTCTATTCCATTGATCTGTGTGCCTGTTTTTATGCCAGTACGATGCTGATTTGATTACTAAGGTCTTGTAATATAGTTTGATATTAGGTAGCATGATACCTCCAAGTTTGCTTTTCTTTCTTAAGATTGCTTTGGCTATTCAGGGTCTTTCATGGTTCCATATACTCTGAAGTGTTAGGATAATTTGTTCTAGTTCTGTGAAAAATGCCATTCATGTTTTGATAGGGAATGCACTGAATTAACATAGGTAACATGTCCATGAATATTTATACATGAACATGGTATATGCTCATTTATACATGAACATGGTATATGCTTCCATTTATTTGTATCTTCTCCGATTTCTTTCCTCAATGTCTTAAAATTTTGAGTACAGATCTTTTACCTTCTTGGTTAAATTTATTCCTAAGTGTTTTTTTTGATGCAATTGTAAACGGGATTGTTTTCTTAAATTCCTCTTTCTGAGAGTTCATTAGTGATGTATAAAAACGCAACCAATTTCTGAATATTAATTTTGTATCCCTCTGCTTTACTAAATTCATTTATTAGTTCTAACAGTTTTTTTGTGACATTTTTAGGGTTCTGTACATATAGTATCACGTCATGTGCAAATAATGACAGTTTTACTTCTTCCTTTCCCATTTGGATGCCTTTTACTTATTATTCTTGTCTGATTGTTGTGGCTACGACTTCCGATACTATGTTGAATAAAAGTGGTGAAAGTGGACATCCTTGTCTTGTTCCTAATCTTAAGCAAAATGTTTTTAGCTTTTTCCCATTGAGTATGACGTTAGCTGTGGGTTTGTTATATATGGCCTTTATTATATTGAGGTATGTTCCGTCTATTCTCACTTTGCTGAAAGTTTTATCATAAATAGATGTTGGATTTTGTCAAACACTTTGTCTGCATCTGTTGATAGGATCATATGGTTTTTATCTTTTATTTTGTTTATGTGGCATATCACATTAATTGATTTGTAGATATTGAACAAACCTTGCATCCCAGGAGTAAATCCCACTTGATTGTGCTGTATGACCTTTTTTGATGTATTGCTGAATTTGGTTTGCTAATATTTTGTTGAGGATTTTTTGCATCTATGTTCATGAGGGATATCAACCGATAATTCTCTGTTTTGTGTAATGTCTTTGTCTGATTGTGGAATCAGGGTAATGGTGGCCTCGTAGAATAAGCTTGGGAGCCTTCCCTCCACTTGAAATTTTTGGAATAGTTTGAGAAGAACAGGTGTTAATTCTTCTTTGAGTGTTTGGTAAAATTCACCTGTGAAACCAACCAGTCCAGGCCTTTTGTTTATTCGGAGTTTTTTTAACTACTGATTTGATATCATTAGTAGTAATCGGTCACTTCTGACTTTCTGTTTCTCCTTGAGTCAGTCTTGGATGATTATGTTTCTAGAAATTTATTCATTTCTTCCAGATTGTCCAATTTGTTGGTGTAAAACTACTCATAGTATTTTCTTACAAATTTTTGTATTTCTGTGGTGTTCACTGTCACTTCTCTTCTTTCATTTCTGATTTTATTTATTTGGGTCCCCTCTCTCTTTTTCTTGATGAGTCTGGTTAAAGGCTCATCAATTTTGTTTATCTTTGCAAAGAACCAGCTCTTGGTTTCATTGATCTTTTGTACTGTTACTTTTTTTTTTTAAGACTCTATTTCATTTATTACTATTCGGATCTTTATTTCTTTCCTTCTACTCACTATGGGCTTTGTTTGCTGTTCTTTTTCTAATTCCTTTAAGTGTAAACTTAGATTGTTTATTTGAGATTTTTTTTGTTTCTTGAGGTATGCCTGTACTGCTATGATTTTCCTCTTAGCACTGCTTTTGCTCTATTTCATTGATTTGGGGTTGTTGTGTTTTCACTTTCATTTGTCTCAGGGTATCTTTGGATTTCTTCCTTGATCTAACTGTTAACTTACTCATTGTTTAGTAGCATGTTATTTAACCTTCATGTGTTTGTGTGTTTTTCAGGTTTTCCTTTCTATTTTTTTGTAATTGATTTCTAGTGTCATATCATTGTGGATGAAGAAGACGCTTGATACGATTTCAGTCTTCTTGAATTTACTGAGACTTGTTTTGTGGCCTAACATGTGGTCTATCTTGGAAAATGTTCCATGTGCACTTGAAAAGAATGTGTATTCTGCTGTCTTTGGGTGGAATGCTCTAAAAATATTAGATCCATCTGGTCTCATGTGTCATGTTTCCTTGTTGATTTTCTGTCTGGAAGGTCTGTCCATTGGTGTCAATGTTGTGTCAAAGTCCCCTGCTATGATTGTATTACTGTCAGTCTCTTCTTTTATGTCATTCAATATTTGCTTTATATATTTAGGTGCTCCTATATTGGGTGCTTAGATGTTTACTAGGGTTATATCCTCTTGTTGGATTGATCCCTTTATTATTATGTAATGTCCTTCTTTGTCTCTTATTGCAGTCTTTGTTTTAAAGTCTATTTTTTCTGGTATAAGTACAGCTACCCCAGCTTTTTGTGTTTGTTTCCACCTGCATGAAATATCTTTTTCCATCCCTTTACTTTCAGTCTATATGTGTCTTTCAATCAGAAGTGGGTCTCTTGTAGACAATATATGTATGGGTCTTCATTACTTATCTATTCAGCTACTCTGTCTTTTGATTAGCGCATTCAGTCCATTTACATTTAAAGTGATTATTGATAGGTATACAGTTATTGACATTTTATTATTCATATTTTTCTTCTTCTTAAAGAAGTCCCTTTAACATTTCTTGCAATACTGGTCTGGTGGTGATAAACTCCTTTAGCTTTTTCTTACCTGGGAAGCTTTTTATCTCTCCTTCAATTTTAAATGATAGCTTTGCTGGGTAGAGTAATCTTGGTTATAGGGCCTTTTTTCACTGTTTTTTATCACTGAGCATTTCATGCCACTCCCTTCTGGCCCGCAAAGTTTCAATTGAGAAATCAATTGTTAATCTTATGGAGCTCCTTTATAAGTAACTAGATGTCTTTCTCTTGCTGCTTTTAGGATTCTCTCTTTGTCTTTAACTTTTGCCATTTTAATTATGATGTCTTGGTGTGGGCCTGTTTGGGTTCATCTTGTTTGGGACTCTCTGGGCTTGTATGTCTATTTTCTTCACCAGGTTAGGGAAGTTTTCAGTCATTACTTCTTCAAATAGGTTCTTGATCCCTTACTCCCTTTCTTCTCCTTCTGGTACATTGTTTTCCCGAAAATAAGACCCAACCGGAAAATAAGCACTAGCATGATTTTTCAGGCAGACATCCCCTGAACATAAGCCCTAATGTGTCTTTTGGAGGAAAACTTAATATAAGACCAGGTCTTATCTTCGGGGAAACATGGTACTCCTGTGATGTGAATGTTGTTATGCATGACGTTGTCCCAGAGGTCCCTTAAATTATCTTCTTTCTCATATTCTTTCTTCTTTTTGTTGTTCTGATTGGATGTTTTCTGCTATCTTATCTTCCACGTCACTGATTCGATCCTCTGCTTCATGTAATCTGCTTTTGATTCCTTCTAGTATATTCTTCATTTCAGTTACTGTATTCTTTGTTTCTGTTTTTTGTTTCATGAATTCTGTCCTTCTTTATGCTTACTGTCTCTTTATTCAAGTTCTCACTAAATTCCTTGAGCGTCTTTATAATCAGTGTTTTGAACTTTGTCTCTGGTAGGTTATTTGCTTCCATTTCATTTAGTTCTTTTTCTGGAATTTTCCCGTTCTTTTATGTGGGACATGTTTCTTTGTTTCCTCATTTTGGCTGCCTCTCTGAGTTCGTTTCTATGTATTAGGTAGATCTCTTATGTCTCTCAGTCTTCACCAGGTAAGCTTAAGTAGTAGGTGTTCTGTATGGCATGGCACGTGATCTCCGTGATCACCTGCGCTGCGTGCACCAGGAGTGTCCCTTGTATTGGGTGTGCCCTTCTGTTGTAGTTGAGCCTTGATCGCTTTTGGCATGTCAGTGGGTGGAATTGACTCTCAGGCTGACTGACTGTGAGGACTGGCCATGCCCACAGCACATGAGCTGCTGCGTGGGGGCTGACCCCTCGGAGGAGCATTTGCCCCAGTGGGTTCCTGTGCCTACTGAGACCACACTTTAGGTGTGCTGCTTATGGAGCTCACTGGGTGGTGCTGTCTGTGGTCTGAAGCCAAACTTTGGGTATGCTGCTTCTGGGGCCTCTTGTGAAGGGCTCTCATGCAGGCTAAGGTTAGCTGCTGCCTGTGACCAGCCCAGGGCTACCTGGCAGGAGCTACAAAGCTATCTGAGGCTGGTAGCTGCCTGTGCTGGACTTGGAGGTATATGGGGATGGCCAGGATGAGAACCAAGGCTGGCTGCCACCAATATCAGGCCTGGGGCAGCTTAGCAAAAAGCCCAGAGCACCCTGAGGCCTGATGCTACCTGCTGGCTGCCCATAACCCTCAGCCACTGAAAGAGCCTCCTGAAATGTATGGGGTCAGGCTTGTTGCACAGGTTTAGAATGTGCCTCCAGCAATGTTGCAAGAGTTGAGCTCAGAGGGTCCCCAGGGTGAGGCTCATTGCCCAGGCTCAGAATGTGCCTCCAGCAATGTTGCAAGGCTTGGGTTCGGCGGGGTCCCAGAGAATCACTGGGGTGGGGTAGGTAGTGTTCATAAAGTTAATGCAGATTCAATTCTGGTACCAGTGCTGAGCCTGTGAGCACTCAAAATACCCAGAGAACACTGAGGCCAGCTGCCACTTGCCTTGGACCCGCATATCCCTGAGAGCTGTCTAAGAAAGGCTGCAGAGTAAGCTGGGCCTGGTTGCCCACCAGTGAAAGTGCCTCAGGTGGCCACACAAGCCACTGTGGGTTGTTTGCTGCTGAAAAAGCCTCCTGCAGTGTGCAGCGCAGGGCTGGTTGCCCAGATGTCAAAAGTGCCTCAGGCGATATTGCAGGAGTTGGGCAGGGTCAGGTTCCAGGGAGTCACCATTGGGGTGAGCAGAGTTCACCAGGCCAATGAAGTTTCAGATTTGGCTGTGTAGGAGAGGACACAACACAGGAAAGATGGCATCCACCTGTAGGCTACACGGAAGGTGGGCTCCACACAGAGATAATGGAGGCTATCCCTCTAGTCCTCACTCTGAATCCACACAACTCAGTCTTTACCTGTATGTCTCTGGCATCTCTAGAATTGCCACTCCTTTGCCAGAGCCAAGGGTGGGTACCTGTAAGCATGTGATTCTGTGTGTGGGCCCTTTAAGAGGGTATCTAGATTTCTAGCAGCCTTCTGTCTCACCAGGTCGGTCAGAATCCTTGCTGTTTTTCACAGCCAGATGTTGTGGGGACTCCTCTTCTTGGCACTGGATTCCTGGGTTAGGGAACCTGGTGTGGGGCTGAGACCCCTCCCTCCTCTAGAGGGACCTCCACTGCTGAGGTGTCCCTCCCAATGTTCAACCACTACCTATGGATGTGGGGCCAGCTCATTTTGCATCTCTGCCCCTCCTGACAGTCTCAATGTGGCCTCTCCTTTATCTCCTTAGTTATAGGAGTTCTGTTAAGCTAGTCTTCAGATGGTTCTTGGGGTTGATTATACTATAGTCGTAATTTTTATTTGATCATGGGAGGCAGCAAGCACAGCATTTACCTATTCCACCATCTTGCCCAGAACTAAAAGGATCCATATTGATAAGCCATTTCCCAAGATTATTCCAAATTGCACAGGGTCTGGTAAATAGAATTCAAACAGAAAGCTATCACTTCATTGACTTGAAGAGTGAAATGACAAGACTCAGGACGACCAGCTAACTGGAAATTCAGCAGATAAATCTTGAAAGGATGGGCCACAGAGAGAATTCCCAAATCTGTACACTCCTCAAATCTGTGATTCTCCTGAAGTGTGCATGTACAAGGGAGACTCAGAAAGGTCCAGGAAAAAGCAAGAGTTAGCACCCTGAAAGAAATGAGTTGAAATTTTAGCTGTTTCCCACTGTAGGAGAGAGAGTTTAAAACTAGAGTTCCACAAAGTTATAGGGGCTTAAAACACCACTGAAACCCCAGACTGGTTCTGCCTTATGAGTGAAGACTGTGTTCCATAACTATGGAATTTGCCCAAGAACTAAAGAAAAACTGCTGTTAAAATCCCACTCTAAAAAGCCTTTATAATTTTAAGGTTATAGCCAGTAATGTAACTGCCTGTTAGAAAATAAAGAATAAAGAGCAAAATCATATGATCATCTAAATAGATAAAGAAAAAGCACTTGCCAAAATTTAACAGTCATTCTAGATTGAAAAAAAAAAAGACTATCAGAAAACTGGGACTAGAAAGGAACTTCCTCAATTGTGATAAAGGACATCTACAAAATGATACAGTTGATATCATACTTACTGGGGAAAGACTAAATTCCTTCTCCTAAGATTGGTTATGAGGCAGGGAGCTCTATCTTAGAGGCCTCCAAGCACAGCAAGGCATGAAAAGGAAATAAAAGCCACAAGTAGTAGAACAGAAAAAGACAACTGTCTTTATTTATAGACAACATGATTGTTTACAGAGAAAATCCTAAGGTATCTACAAAAAAACAAACTACTAGAACTAATAAATGAATTTGTTAAGGTCGCAGGATACAAAGTCAATATATGAAATTTTTCATTTCTAAATACTAGGAAAAACAAATTTCAAAATAAAAACTTAAAAATGCCATTTATAGCAGCATGAAAAAGTTTAAAATATTTAGGAATACATTTTCAAAAACGTACGTCTTTTTATTGAAAATTACATACTATTGCAAATCCTGATATTGATGAGAGACATTAAAGATCATCAGTAAATGGAGAGATCTACCCTGCGTATGGATTTGAAGATACACACAATTGGTAACATGTCAGTTCTCCTCAAATTGATCTATAGATTCAATAAAATTTCAATTCAAAATCCAGCAGGCTTATGTGGAAACTGGTAAGCTGGCTTTAACATTGACATCAAACTTCAAAATATGGTGGATAGCTAAAATAGCCTTAAATAAATAAACATAAAGAATAAAGTTGGAGGACTCACACTACTTATCCTTAAGATTTATTATAAAGTAACAGTAACGAAGATGGTATGATATTTGCATAAAGACAGATGACTCGATCAACAGAAAGCATAGGCAATCCACAACAGACCCACATGTACAGTCAGTTGAGTTTTGACAAAGGTACCAAGTTGATCCAATGGGGAAGGGGCGAGTCTTTTCTACAAATGATGTTAGAACAACTGGGTTACGGTATAGGGAAAGAAATCTCAACCCTTCCACACACAAACATTAATTTAAGGGGGAACAAAGACCTAAACATAACATAGATCTAAACATAAAAGCTAAACCTACAAGCTTCTAAATGAAAGCAGAATATTTTTGTGACCTTAGGACAGATTTCTTAGAGAGGACACAAAATGTATAAACTATGAAAGAAGAGACTGATAAATTGGACTTGATTTTAAAAAAAACGTCACCATTAAGAAAGTGAAAAGGAAAGCCACAGACTGGGAGAAAGCATTCACAATACATGTTTCTCACAAAGGTGCATATCCAGAAAACATAAAGATCTCTATAAATCAGTACTGAAAAGACAAACCCAGTATCAGAAAACAGGGCAAAAGACTTGAACTGGCACTTGAAAAAAAGAGAGAGACCAATAAGCACATGAGAAAATATTTACCATCAGAAAAATGCAAATTAAAACTATGAAATACAATTTTATACTCAATGTCTAAAATTAAAGAGATTGACCATACCAAGTGTTGGTGAAGATATGGAGTAATTGAAACTCTTCTACAGTGCTGGTGAAAGCTTACGAATACAACCATTTTAGAAAACCATTTGAGAGTTTCTTATACAGTTAAATAAACGTATATCTACTTTTTTACTCAACAATTCCACTGCTAGGTATTTATCCAAGAGAAACGAAAGTGTATGTCCACAAAAATTTAGGTACAAAGATGTTTATAGAAGCATTTTCATAATAACCAAAACCATGGAAAACTCCAAATGTCCATCAAGAGGAGAATGGGTAAACAAATTGTTTTACATTGATATAAGGTAATGAATACTCAGCAACAAAAAAGAATAGGATACTGATATAAGATCTGACAGAAATTATGCTGAGGAAAAGAATCAGACACAAAAGAGAATATACTATGTAGTTCCATTTATATGAACTTCCAGAATAGACAAAAATAATCTATTGTGAAAAAACAAAACAAAATATTATATTTATTGTCTCAGGTAACAGGGGATTGACTGGGAAATGATGCAAGGGAACTTTCAGAGTAACGGAAATGTTCTGTATGTTGGATTGGGGTGCTGGTCACCTAGTTGTAAGCATTTGTCAAAACTCAAACTCCACACTTCTGATCTTCATTTTCCTGTATATAAATTTTACCTCACTTTTCTTAAAAATTGGGGAATGAGAGCTGGGGGTGCTACCAGGGGAAGAGGAACAGAATCCCTTAAAGAATGGAATGACATAAAGAATATAAAGAAAAGAACACAATCCTTACGTTTTCAACACATTCAGGGGCAAATTAAAGGGCTGGCCCAAAAACAAAAATCTGAAATACAGTTGAATAGATATGAACCAAAAGAGGCAAGAACCAAGTTATCTAAGATGATGATGAGCAAAATCAAAACTCAACAAATAAAACAAAGCACACGATTGCCAGATTTAACAAATATATGTAATCTGGCAACTCAAACCAATGACTATTAAACAACAAAATACCAGCCAGCCTAACTTAAAACAGTGAACTTTTTAAAGCATCTTTTACAAAAATTTCCACAATAGAAATTCCTACTTAGTATGAACTGAAGATTATTCCAGAAGCCACCCCAAACTCATTCTTACCTTCAGTGAAACTCCCCGTTAGGGTTATTACTACAAACACTTTTCCTTCTGGCTCCAGATCCACCTAGAAAGAGAGAAAAAACTGTATGTTACATTCTCACTTTAAAATACTGTTTATGGGGCTTAAATAATTCTTCACAGAGAGGCCTAAATGCTCAAGTCACAGCCATAAATCAGATCTAAGTCTTTTCATGAAACTACTAGTAAAGGGACAAGAATCAGGTGATAATGCACGAAACCATAATGGTTGAAAAGCAAACCTAAAAAAAAACAGTTCTTTCAGTGTTTCCCTTCTCTTAAATTTTATTATGTTCCATTTTGGCCCTTCCTGATATCAAGAAGCACCCATAAACTTGGGCATTGTTTTTGAGATGTCCCTATCTTACACACACCATCTATAAGAGCAGCATGTTATTAAACCACATGGTTAGTATATGGAATGGAGAGGTAATGGCAACACATAAGGTAATAAATATAACAAATGTTGACATGGTCAACTGCAAACCTTTAGTTTTTAGGAAGTAAAACATATGAAGAGAGGAATGCTGTTTCTGCCTATGCCATTTCCACCTCATCTTCAGGAAGCACTAGGGAAGGCAGTTGCATTCACTACTAGTCACAGGAGTATCAACATTCTTTCAAGTTCTTACCGATGAGCTGAGATATCAAGATGTACATTCTGCAAATGAGACAACCTGATTTGGTCCCATCCTTTGCACATGCGCCAACACCCAAGGACCTTCACACAGCATGTCCCCAGGATGGGATGGCACCCTCCACATCTGCTCTGATCACACTAGCCCCAGTAGGAAGACTCGGCCCTTTTCAAGCTGTTGCTAACCTTGAACTACAGGTGAACACTTCTAAGTAAGCCTTGGATTTTGAGGTTCTTTTGGACCCAAATACATGAATTTACAATTGTCCTTAAATAAAATCTTGTCAGGGTCAGCCCATTTCTGCCTTTGGCCTTTCAGCTAAGAGAGAGAGGTCCAGAGAAGCTGAGTATAGATATGGATGGCCATTTTTGGTAGAATATTAAATTTAAATAAGCTGCTCAATTACATGACGTGGTGGAAAGAACTCCTAACTAGCCTCGGACATAGATTCCGACCTGACTGCCACAGCTGGCTCTGGGTAAGGCCTCTAACCACCCAGCTTTCACTGCTGTCATCTGCAAGCCCATGACGTCATTATTCAGCATTTCTGATATGGCTTCCATTAGATGATCTCAAAGAGCATTAGCAGTACTATTTACTGTACCTATAGGTGACAAAGACCAGCAGAGAAAAATGTACTGAACCTACCCTAGCTCACCACCACATATTTTTTTTAATACCACATCCTGATCATATACTTTTCAGAAACAAAGATGCCTGTTTGGTACTGACTCGGGAAGCTTTATCTATACAGCAGCCCATTCTTATTAACTCTCTCTCTCGCTCTGCATAAAATCTGCTGTCAATACGGTTTCCACACTGTAAATCACCCCAGTGTTCAAATCAGCTACTTGCATCACAACTACAGCTAACTTAACTATACCCCCGTAACTATCTTAATACCACTTGTGAACTTTTATAGAACAGTTCTGAAAATAGAGCTCTCTGGAGAGATGACTAAACAGGATGTCAGTCTCTAATTGTCTTACTCTCTGCCTTGACTTGTTTCAAGTCAAAAATATGTTATTTTTAAAATCTGCTCCTTCACCTTCAATATAAAGGCCTGGCAGAACCACACACATTCAACCGCACAACATAAACTTCTGCTGGCACAGAAGGAGCTGCTGCCAGCCTCCAGACAGACAGAATGCCCACACCTCCGCAATCCGCCAGCCCACAGCCAGCCCTTAAACTCCTTCCTACAACACCGCTGTGAGGGCCTGCCAAGAAGGCCACCCCACCCCCAGCAGGTCAGGGGCTGCTCTGACAGACAGCGGGAGATTCCACCACTTAGCATCAGGAGCTCTCACACGTAGAACAGGTTTGCTTCCATGTTTTCGACACATGCTGTCATTGCAGAGGAAAACCCAGACTCAAATGCCATCCTCAAGCCTAGTCCATCTAAGACCTCTGATTTTAGGACAGGGTTTTTACAAACTGCAGGTTGAGACTCATTAGTGGGACATGAAAACAATGGAGTGGGTTGCATACAATAGGAATTTTTAAGTAGAATAAAATGGAACAAAAATATGAACACGCCAAGTAGTGAAAAAAAAAAAAGTACTACGTCACAAACTTCTGTTTGCAGTTTTGTACGCAAGTCTAAGGGTACGCTGGGTTTTAACGTAAAAATGTCTTCTTTACTGTCACAAACAGCACATCAGCTTTGAGAACTACCACTCCCTCACATGTAGTCCAAATGGTTCAGCTGGGATTCTACCACTAGCTCCTGAGTGGACATGTGACCCAGGCCTTGCCATTCACAGCACTGAATTCCTCCAGACACGATGACTGGCCTGGAGCTGACACACGCCCTATATCTGGCCATCTGAGGAATTGCTATTCACCACCCTCAGTAACTGGTTCGGGTTTGGGCACAAAATCCAAGTAGGTCTGATTAGGAATCCTGGATCTACAAAGAAGAGACGAGACCTCACTTCCAAACACCTTATCATGGCACAGAGCCCTGTATGCTGTGTCCCCACCATCCAAACACATACAGCCTGTGTCTCAGCCTCTTTTAATAACTTGTGGACTCTCCAGGGAGGCACGCTATTTCATTTCATCCGAGAGATCAACAAAACACGTTATGGGTAGGGAAGCATACTGGGGAATGTAGTCAAAATTGTGCACACATTACCTGTCTGAGGCTTATTGCCTAGCGATTTGGGGCATGTAACCTTTCTGGCTGGAAAATCCTTTCCTCTCTTGTTTACCTGTCAAACTCTCATTTGTCCATCAAGACTCAACTCAAAACTCACCCTTACAGGGAGACCTTCCCAGACCTCTTTGAGACAATTGGGCAACGCTACACGATTATGGGGACCACCGCTGGAACAACATCGTGCTTTAGTCATCAGGCCCTGTCCCTTTAGGACCCTGCCCTATACATAAGAGGATTGGGAAAGGTTTGATGAATGAATGAGGAGATGAATTAACAAACATGGATATCCCAAGTAGCTTCATACAGGACATGGTTTCTCCTCCTCTACATGATCAGTTTCCTCCCAATATGTCCTAATTTCTCCAGACCCCCATTAAAAAGTGAACATCAGACTGAAGGTGTAACCTGACCCTCACAGGGGAGAGCAAGATTATCACCAACCTTGACCTTGACAGTGTCCTTTATTGATGCTGCTACAGACCTACATGAGCATTTTGAGAAGCCTTGGTGGCCCAGCTTGAGTTTGCCATCAACTAAAACCTCTGCCTCTTTTCTATATGCTGTAAGCCTCTGCTTCCCACATCCTGTGTGCTCACAAGACCCAAAATCCTACGAGCTTCGTATTTTTTCTATAGAACTTCAGCTTGTTGTTCTAGGCCCCAAGGTTCACTTGACCCGAAATCCAGTTGGTTCATTCACTTCTCAGCTTTATAACTTCCAATAGCAGGGCCGAGGTTAGCTGTACCATCACCTAAAGCTTACATTGTTGATGGGACTGTCAAATGGTACTATCACTTTGGAAACAGTTTGACATTTTCTTAAAAAATTATATAAACACCTCCCATTTGATCCAGTCATTCCCTTCCTAGGTACTTACCCCAAAATAGAAAAGCATAGTCCATACAAAGATATTTACACAACTGCTCACAGGACCTTTTTAAAAAAATGTGGTATAGCCATACAATGGAATAGAAAATGGAATAAAAGAATGTACTATTGATATATGCAACAATATGGAATACTGAATGAAAAATACCAAACAAAAAAAAATACAGTTTTGTCTAGAAAAGGAAAACTAAACTGTAGTGGAAGAAAACACATTAGTGGTTGCCTAGGGACAGAGGTGAGAAAAATAAGACAAATAGGGAAGGATTAAAAAGGGTCGTGAGAGTATCAAGGCAATTAAATGGAGAAAGAATACTTTTTTTAACAAACGGTGCTAGGACAACTGGATAACCATATGTGAGAAATGAAGGTGGGCCCGAACCTCATACCATATGTAAACAAGAATTCAAAATATCATAGACATAAATTGAAGAGCAAAGAGTGTAAAACTCTTAGAAGAAAACATATGAGTAAATTTTCACGACCTTGGGTTAGGTGATAGTTTCTTAGATATGACATCAAAAGTACAAGTGACCCCCAAAAAAATTAGACATCAAATTAAAAACTTTTGCGGTATAAAAAGCAAATAGACAAATAAACATAAATACCTATACCTCACTGCCCAAATACTCCTTCCCAAGTTCCACTCTCATGAGCTTTCCCGATCAAGCCTCCGGTGGCTTCCCAGTGCCTTCAGAATCAACTTTTACTCTGCTTCATCTAGCTTTCTGGGCTACCAGGGTTCCCCTTTTACTGCCTCCCCACTGATTTATCCAAACTTCTTTTTCAAATTTCCATTCTTTAAACCTGCTCTTCTAGTCAGACCCATCTCTTCACTATCACACAGACACCAACTTGCTCATGCTGTTGTCTCTGCTTGGAAAGCCACTCTTTCTTCACTTCACCTTCCCATTCATTCAAACCTTAACTGAATTATTCCAAGGTTGGGATCACTACCAAGTGTTCAGGATCCCTGAGCAGCAACCTGGGACTGCAAGTAGGCTGGGTAACCACCCGCACCAGGCGAAGATAATGCAGCTTACAGGAGCTCAATGAAGGAACTTTTGCTGGGAAAATCTTGACATGCACATCGATCCCCGCAATATGTTGTTGAACAATTAGATAAAATTTCATACTCGTATACTCAAAATTTCATGTATCTCACCACTTAGAATAAGTCTGTAAGCCCCATTTTGGTGGGATCTGACATTTCTATATTCCCCAAAGGGCCTAGAGGAGTTCCTTGAACCAAGTAAATACTAAACATGTATCTGTTGATTTGGTCTAATGATCTGAATTGGAAGGTCATTGGATCACCTCAAGTTCATCACCTACAAAATAGGAATAATACTATTTTATCCCTCAATAAATACTATGTGCCAGCACTTTACACAATATAAAAGCACGCCACGATGGCCTGAGGCATATCAGGAGTATATGGACTACACAGTTTAGGAATCATGCCTGACGTGCCCAACACGTCTCCAGCACCCCCTCCTCCCCAAATATACCCACTTAGCCAATGTTTGCTTTCCCTTGGCATCACTTTGCAGAAGCTGGGCAACTCATTTATATCCCTGACTCAGTTTCCTTGTCCACAAAATGAAAGGGTTGTCTAAAAACCTTTTGGGCTCTGATGTTGCATGATTCTAAACAGGCTTGGATAAAAGTCTGCATGCAGGACTCAACGGAAATACTCATTTAATTAATTGGTAATAATTCACAACCATTTCCCTTCACAAAAAGCATTAGAATTGATCATGGACAGGAAACTTCTGGCTATTTAATATTCATTTCAGCCTGAGAAAAGCAGTGGGATCTAATATATTAAAAGAAAAACACCAATTCTTTATTTGGGCAAAGGTAGAAGGTTCACCTAGACTCCATGGGACTTAAGCCAGACATCTGTGATATTCAGACCACATCACAGCTGTGATGACTAGGTGTCTTCACTCTATAACATTTCTAAGTCTTACTGTAGGTATAATTAACAAAAGAACCTAAGACACGATAAAGCATTTCATGATTCTCTTCAGCTGAAACCATCAGGTTTAAAGCGAGAGTTCAAATTCCTAGACAAAAGACATTCTCATGGATTGTACCGATACCAGCAAGGAAGCATGTGGCTGTTCTTGAATAAGAGAGACAGTAGCCACTATGCCTTGGGCTCATCAATGTGCAGGAGGCCTGCTAGGGCCTGGCCTACATTATTTCTTACTTTTACCACCTGCAAGGTAAGGATCACCACCGCCACTACACAGACAGGAAAATGGAAGCTTAGTGAGGTTATGGAATTGACTGAGGTCACCGAGCAGTGAAGGTCAAGCTACGATCCAGACCCAGGGAAGATCCCTCAAGGCTACTGTGACTGCATCTGCTGTGGGTTACTGCAGGTTTGCCTGCTCTACCGGAAGGCCAGCCTGCCTGGCATGTTGGGTCATCACATCACCCGTCTCTCCTGGGAACTCAAGCAAGACTCGTGCCATCAGCACCTAAGGGTGCTCCCTGCCAAATGCCAACCCTCAGTGTTCCGGCCTCCATTCCTCACTATCAAGGCCAGTGAGCACCAGCCTAATGGTGTCACCTGATGGCGCTCAGCGGGGTCACGTGGCAGGAACTGTTGAGCCTGGCAAGTCTGTTCTGAGGCTGGTGAAATGCCGTGTGCTCCTTAGGTCCCATTAGTCAGCTGCCTGGAGGACCCGAGTCAGTGTCATGTGCTGCACACACACAACACATCCCCTCGCTGTGGGAAGGAATTTAAAGGAAGAGGGGGTAGATGAGGCAAATCCTACATTCCTGGTGATTTTTTATGTGCAGTTGTATGACATCAGACAAGCTTTATGTGTTAAAAGCACAGTAAGAAGTGCCACAGATAAAAACCTGTCAGAAAAAGATGATCAGGCAAAAACTGAACAGCAAAGTGAGGCTTATCAAATCTGACTGAAGTTTAAAGTGAAGGAAAACACTCTCATTATTTTAGTGATTAAATAGTCATCCTGCTGAGTTTGGACTGTATGTGTGGTCAGAGAAAGAGAAGGGGGAAGAGCCCCAGGCTCTGACCACAGCTCTGCTGGCAGGTCGTCTGGCTTTTGCACCTAGAAAATGAGGGAGGACTAAGCCTTTAAGTCTTTTTCATATCTAATATTCCATAATTCCAAGTCAAAAACAGTTTCTGAACACCGCAGAGCAAGTAAAGATATCTGAAGACTACTAAAGAGTGTCTCTAAAATGCTGACAATAATTCTTCCCTACTCCTAGCTAAATACACCCACAAAAACCACTATAAATTTAAATTTAGAATTATTTCAACTCAGAGCCCATTACCCTATGTTCTAGCATAAAAAAGTGTATCTTCTGGCAAAAGTAAAACTCTTTTGCCTTAAAATTAATTTCAAAGTTTCTCTGCC